>NC_062199.1:4851309-4853809 GCF_912470025.1 Vespa velutina | reverse complement strand
CTCTCTCTTTCGCTTTTCTTTTTTCGACAAAAACCGAGAAATGATAATTAAGCATCTTCTCGGATGGCCAGTTTTCTACTTTTATTTTTTTTTTTTTTCCATTTCTTTTCTTTTTCTTCTTTTTCGAGAAATATCTTTCCTTTTGATAGAAATTCAAGTGAAAAATTCGTGCAGTATCGTTCGGCAATCGTTCGCGTGGCAACGACGAACTGGAACGAAAGAAAATATGTTAATATTGTTGGAATAATGTATAGTACGGCTGGAGTACGGATCCGTGCATCCGAATTTTTGGTCGATGGCCTTAATGTGTCTTTCTATATATCTACTTGGGTAATATTTACACAGTCGTTTAAGTAGAGAGTAAATTATTGGTATAACGATTGAAAACGTTAAGTGGAATGTAAATTTTGTAAATAAATCGATTATCTACAAAAGAATAAATGTTATATCGATTAGAAAGAACAATTTGTTGTAAAAATTTTTATTTATTAATGTTTTTCTTTTTCGTTTGTATGTGTACGAAGAGAGTGGATTACGAAATTTTTTTTGAAATTATGAACAGAAGAAAAATTGTATCTATCTCGGCATCATTAAGTTTCGTATTAGAAATTTTTTGATAAGACAGATTTGTATAAATTTTGTAAAAATGAAAAAAAACGATGCTATTAAAAATTATATTGATTTTTAATTTTTGTCAAATTAAAAATAAAGATTTTGACGATCTCAATATTACTAATTTTTTAATAACAAATTTTTTGGAATAGCATATTCGTAATTTTTATCAAATAAAATAAAAAACGAAAAAACAAACAAAATATATGTGTCAAACTCAGCATCACTGTATTATTAATAACGAATCTTTTGGAACATCAAATTCATGGCTTTTGGAAAATTAAAAACAAAAAAGGAAATAAGAACGAAGTATGAAGAAATTTTTACGTAACTAAAGTTTCAAATAACACAATTTTTTATTTTTCCAGCAAAGTTTAGAAAAACAAAAAGTTTTCACGAATTATACTTTGTCGTTAAATTTACAATCGCAAATTTGCAATTTTTTATCAAGTATAAAAGCAAAACGAGAAAAGAACAAAAACAAAAGAAAACTCAATAAAAGCAAAAAAAAAAAAGAACAAAAACGTTCAACGAAAGGAATTGCGTCGAACTCGATAGAAAAAAAATTTTAATATAACTACACGCACAAATTTAATGATTTTCGATATTTTATTCAACTACTTATATATACCTTATACCTGTGCATCTAAATTAACAAAAAAGAAAAAAAAAGTAAAAGAAAAAGAAAAAAGAAAGAAGAAAAAAGAAAAAGAAAAAAGAAGGTAAAATTTGTAGACCTTTCTCACAAATCCATGGTCTCCCAAAAATGACTTCGTCGCCTCGCTCGTGAATCGTGAAAGGATCGCACGATCGAGATTTATCGGTTTAAAAAAATCCACCTCATCTTCTACGATCCTCCCCATCGACCTTCTTCCACTACACGCGTGACACAAGAAACAGTAAGTTTTCACGGATGGTCGCACACATTTACGTACGTACATACATACATACATACATACATACATACATATATGCGTATATGTATATATATATATCATATATTTATATATATATATATATTTATATATATATATATTTATATTTATATATATATATATATATATATATATATATATATATATGATATGATTTCGGAATGGCAATAAAAATCAAAAAAAGGGAAAAAGAAAAGAAAGAAAAGAAAAATAAGAAAGAATTAGGAAAGAGGAAGAGAGGGGAAGGAGGAGAAGGAGGAGGAGAAGCATAGCAAGAACTCGTTTGACACTTTTCCAGGCACTCCAACGAAAAATTATATTCATCATACTAGCGTGGGCGTATATGTATCCCTTTCGAATGGAATCGAAAAAAGATATATATATATATATATATATATATATATATACAACAAAAAAAGAGAGAGAGAAGGTGTATCTACCTAGCGTCGAAAGTTAGGCAGAAGGAATACTGTAGTGAATATGGTGTTGGACGAAGGGAATGGAGAGAGTGATGGGGTCGGGGAGAGAGGAGGAAAGAGGGATGGGATAGAGGAGTAGGCCTATAGCAGTGATAAAAGGCGTTAGTCCATTCCAGAATGATTTATGTGTCGGCGAGGCCGAAATACAAACAGGTGCTCGAACCCCCTCGAGAACCCAAACTCATCGAAAATAAAAAATAAAAAAAGTGAGGATGGAAAAGTTGAATACATCGATGGTTACATAAATATGTATGCGAGTACGTACGTAGGTATAAGTAATAGCTATATCACAGTTCTTTTTTTATTTATTTATTTTTTTTTTTTTTTTATAAGAAAAAGATGATAAAAATTAGATATCGAGAAACGGGAGAGAAAGTTTGGAAGAGTGGATTCTATTGGACGGTTTAGATAATCGTCAGATAGAATTTCGTTCTTTACTAGTTTGGGGGAGGGGGTTGATATAAGTAATTATTC
>NC_062199.1:4811309-4846309 GCF_912470025.1 Vespa velutina | reverse complement strand
GTTGAAAAATTTTGATAAAAAGAATTTAAGACTAAAAAAAGCAACAAAGATGAATATTTTTGAAATTTTAAATAATTATGATACGAAAAGAGACTTATCATAATGTTGTATATGCACGTATATTATATATGGGAGATCCGGTGTTACACAGAGAGAGAGCCGATAGATTTTTCGCGATCGGCGTTGACGTTAATGGTTGCTGATCGAACGAAGGTGTGAAAAAAGAGAGACAGACAGAGATAGAGACAGATAGAAAGAGAAAGAGAACGAAAGAGAGAGAGAGAGAGAGAGAGAGAGAGAGAGAGAGAGAGAGAGAGAGAGACCGACGGAAATAATCGACGTCGGTGAATCTTTACGCCAACGTATCGAAAAGCCATAGGGCATAAATCACAGGTGGGAAGTTCGACTTTGCCTTCGGCAGATCATAAATCAATGGCCGTCCAGTTATACGTGAAATGATTACCACTCGACGTGGAACGGACAGAACGAACGAGGAAGAAGAAAGATAGAGAGAAATGAAGAAAATAAAAAATAAGATAAAGAGCCGTAGGATCTTTCTCTCTCTCTCTCTCTCTCTTTCTGTCTATCTGTCTGTCTGTTTCTCTCTCTCTCTCTCTCTCTCTCTCTCTTTTTCTCTTTCGAAAATTGCCTGTCTTCGGTGTATCAACATTTTTACTTATACCTTGTATCGAAATTCTTTACTACCCAATATCACATCTATCTTTCTTATACATTTTGTAGATTTATTTTTAAAATCGATCATACAAAATTCATTGGTTTATCTTACGTAAAATTAACATAGAGAATTTTAATAGTCAATCGAATAAAATTACGTATTAACTGGTAGAAAATAAGCGTTGGAATTTGATTGTCCGAAAGTGACGTGTAAGAAAAGAGAAAAAAAAGAATATAAAAATAAATAAAAAAAAAAAAAAAAAAAAAAAAAAAACCAGCCATACCTACATATCATAAAATATTCATGTTCATAAGTCGAACATAATATTATGTACGACAACATGAAAATTCAATGGCAATTCATTTCTTCCGATATGAAATTTGTAATATAATTAAAAAGTAACGAGTAACTATGCCATGTTACATATGGTTCGTGTTAATTTGTAAAAGGACAAAAGAAAAAAAAGAACAGAAAAAAGGAAAAAGTAATATTATCGATGATATTCTATAATAGATACGATCGTGTATGCAAAATAGATCGAACTCGAAGCGAGAAGTTGTGGTAAGGTTGGCCAAACGTTCTAATTAATTCACCGGTCTAAACAGATTAGTCGATTGATCAATCGTAAAGTCGTAGAATAACAACTTGGTAAGTTTGCCCACGTGGTAATTAATATTATCGATTCTATGCTCCATTTGTACTCGTTTCTATCAGGCCAAAGTGAATTTTGTAAAAAAGGTTCATATCTATCGGATATATATATATACATACATACATACATTTGATCAGATTGTATTAATCCTGTTATTGATTTACTATTTGATAAATACATTTTTTTTCTTTTTCTCTTTTTTTTTTTTCCTTTCTTTTTTTTTCTTTGCATACTCTAAAACGTCAATTTGATAAATCATTGTGTACGAAACAAAAACAAAAAAACGAAAAAAAGTAAAAGAAAGAAATTTACTAATTCACTAAAAATTCACTAATCGTTCTATTAAAATATTTATAAATTTTTTGTTCTCGAAATATGAATGAATAATGCATCACTTTCCTTTATTTAGTTTTTTGTTTTGTTTAATTATTAATTAATGTTAAGTATTTTGTAAAATAAATGGTTATATATAATTTATTATGTATATTTTATTCAATATTTGTGATAAAAATATCGATATATAATACAAACGATCAGTGTAAATAATTAAATATCACAATTATGTCTAGATTTTTTTTTTCTTTTTTATAAATACTCCTTTTAAGATTCTGTTATATTTACAAATTTTTTAATTAAAATACCGATAGTTTTTGTATTAATCGATGTAATACTGATCGCTTATATTATGTATTAATATTTTGTTATAAATAATGATCATTTATTTATTTAAAATATTGATTAGAAATGTTTCAAAATACGAACTCCATAAATAATAACTATAATATTTTACGTCATGTATATAATTATTATGAATATTTGGCATATTTTTATACAGTTTAAACATTTAGTATAAACATTTATATATTTCAGAAATATATCGTCGAATTTAAAGAGCATATTCTATTCATCGTAAAGATTAAAAAAAAGGTTATATAAATACGCGTTCGAAAACGCGTTTCATTATGGAAACTGTTGAAAATGATTTCCATCGAAATGATTTCCTGTCGAGTAAATAGTATGGATTGTCAATAACGGACATGTTGTTTGATGTAAATAAAAAATGAATTTTTTGTCATCCTTACCTTGAGTAGAATATGCTCTTTAAATTCGATACATTTCTGAAACATTTCTGAAACACATACATATATATATTTTTTTACATTATTATATAAATATATATTTATATTATCATATATATACATATGTATTTTATCATATTATTATATTATTTTATTAATTTATTATATTATTAAATTTATTATTTTATATATACAAAATAATAATAATAATAATAATAATAATAATAATAATAATTTGTTAAATATTAAGTTAATGAAACGTGTCTCACTTATACATTTACCTACAGGATAGATATATATTTCTTAAGGTTAAAATGTTCGCGCGAAGAGTATCCATAAGAAGGTTACCATAGCAAACAACGTAAGAGCGTAGGACGCAGAGCCATTTACGAGGATCTTAGTCACGTAACGAAGCATATCGGTGTAACACGTACCATGGTTTTCTTCTCCTTAGCCAGAAGCGTAAAGTACAAATGGCAAAACTATAGCTAGCTCATCACCAACAACGGATACATTGATACATCCCGCGTTAGAATGAGAGAGGAGACGTCATTTATCAATCCGACGAGAATCTCCGAGACTCCTTGGTTATTTATTATTATTTTTTTTTCTTTTTTTTTTTTATTTTTATCTTACCTATATTAATTAAGATTTGGAGTCCGCAGTAAAGAAAGACTCTCGCGAGAATGCGACTTCTCCGACATCAATCGGGAAACTTATGTTCCTCGATACGGATACAATAGCTTATATAAAAGAAAGAGAAAGAAGAAAAAAAAAAAAGAAAAAAGAAACAGAAAATGGAGATAAAAGAAAAGAAAAGAACAAAAAATTCTTATTCTTATTCTTAAAACTTTATTCGCTCGGGAATAAAGTGGATAGAGGTTACTACCGGAACGGTTTCTCGCGTTTAACGGACTAGTATCGTGCTCTTTTCAAGTTGGCCAGTTGGCTTTACGAGAACGTTAACACGATTCCATTTTATTACCTAATCAAACCGACGACATACAGATTTTATGGATCGAATAATAAATCCTGTTGTATATAATCCTTCTCGTTTCTCCATCCATTAATCATATATAAAAGTTCAAGAAAATACTTCAAAAATTTATCAAATATAAAACAAAGCAAATTTAAATTAAAACGATTTAAAATTCACTTTATATATGTATATATATATATATGTATCATTGATTTCATTTTATTTGATTTTTAGACAGAATTGGAGACGGATAGCGAGTGTTCGAATAGCATGATCTGCTCGACCAACAATAACAGCAACAATAACAACAACAACAACAACAACAACAACAACAACAACAACAACAATAATAATAACAACAACAACAACAATATTAACAGTGCTAATAACAACAACAATAACAACAATACTCAGAATCATAACAATAATAACAATAACAACAACAACAACAACAACAACAACAACAACAATAACAATAACAACAATCATGGGCCTGGTAAGAAAGGAAACAATACAAGCACAATGGCAAAGGGTGCTATAGTTGTCGGGGGTGGAATTGCTGCTAAAGAAAATGGTCAACAACAGGATGGCATGGAAATGGATTGTGGTGGTTGCGGAGAAAATGTCCGAGAACGTACCGTACTATGTGTTGGGGGTCGTACATGGCATTCGAGATGCCTTAAGTGTTGCGCTTGTGCCAGACCCCTTCATGATCAACATTCCTGTTTTCTTCGGGGGATGAGACTCTATTGTCGACACGATTACGCCCTGTAAGTTAATCTTTCGATTTTATTTCACTCGTCGTTTTGATTTAAAATTTCTTTTCTTTTCTTTCTTCTTTTTTTCTCTTTTAGATTAGTATAGTTATTCACATATTGCGGATTTATGTGTGACAATAAATGATAATTAATCATGCGGTTATTTCGTTCCACAATGATTCATCATTTCTTTTCTTTTAGACAAGTCGAATAACTATAATAGCCATCGTATTTATTTTTCCTTTTTTATTTTTCGTTTTTTTTTTTCTTCTTTTTTCTTTCTTTTCTTCTTTGAATCTCCTAAAAACTTTAGCTTCGGCTAGATTAGGATTGCAAGTTATTTCACATATTGCGGATTTATGCGACAATTAACAATGATTAATCGTACGATTATTTCGTTCCACAATGTTAATTCAATTATACATTTAATAAAGTAACAATTGCATTTAAATACTTTTTACTCATATTGAATAATATCAATCGATTATACACATATTTATATTTTTTTTTAATCTGAATCAAATAGAATTCGCTCGTACTAATCTTCACAATTGTTCCACGAAAAAAACTTTATAAATGAAATTTACCATATCCTTTCTCTCTCTCTCTCTCTCTCTCCCTCTCTCTCTCTACTTTCTCTTCTTTTTTTCTGTTTTATTTTTCTTTTTTTTTTTTTTCTTTCTTTCTCCCGATTTTGATGATATACGATTACATCCGTTTCTCCGTTGCGTTCCATTCATAAGAAGAACGGAATAGCGAACGATATTCGGCCGGTAGTAGGCGATCCAGTAGTAGGATTACGGATTATCGATGGAAGCCAATAATATTCTTTCGTATCGAAGAGAGTACAGTGGCACCCTGCTGATTCGAGGCGGATGCCCAAAGCCGATCTTAAGAAGACGTTTCTCGGCTACCACTACGGGAGCTCATCTCGAAAAGAGAAGGATAGAAGGGGAAAGAAAAAGAGGGAGGTAGTGGACTAGGGGTTGAGAGGAAGGGGGGTGAGATCATTTGTTCGTCTTATGCTACAACGTCGCGACGCCTATTTGAATTTTAACATTTTTAACTAGGAACATTCTCTCTCTCTCTCTCTCTCTCTCTTTAAGTAACTTTTGGATTGGGTATATTATTTGGTATATTTAATCTAATAATAATAATAATGATAATAATAATAATAATAATAATAATAATAATAATAATAATAATAATAATAATAATAATAATAATAATAATAATAATAATTAAAAAAAGAAATAAATATTGTCAATTATGTGTACCTGGTACCATTAATTGAATATTAATTTTACAAATTTCTTAATCAGTCTTTTTTCTTTCTAAGTAACTCTTGAATTTGATATATTATTCAATATATTTAATAATAATAATAACATCAAATATTTAACAAGCGAAATAAATATTATTGATTAAGTGTATCTGTTGTCATTAATTATATATTAATTTTACAAATTTTTTAGATAGGAATACTCTTTTTTTTCCTCCGAGTAACTTTTAAATTCATGATATTTAATAATAACAATAACAGTAATAATAACAATAACAATAACAATAACAATAATAATAACAATAACAATAACAATAACAATAATAAGATGAAATATAATATATTTTATCAAATTAATCATTGTCAATTGTATATATGTTACTTTCGTTATTTACTGTATAAAATTTGCTGTTTTGACGATGGATAAAACGAGCGACGATTTTATCCCCTTAAAGTTCTCTTTTCATTGCCCATAAAAAATAATTACTTACACAACTTCAAACTTCCTATATACTCAAAAAATTTCATCTATCTTAATATTTTCATGTTCTATAATCTCATCCTATCGACAAAAACTTACTACGTAATGATCAAACTGGATATCCAACTAGACTTTATTTCTGATCCATAAGACGTGATCGAGCATGAAAAGAACAAAAAAAGAAATATAAATATAAATAGGAATCCTCTATGATATTTGAAAATCTATGATGTTAGAAGAGGCAGATGAGGGTTAGTTAAAAAAATTTTTATTGGTTGTTTAGCGAAGGAAAGGTCACGTGGCTTGCGGATCTATGAGTGTAGAGATCTACAGATCACATATATGTATATGTTACTGTGGGTTGCGTTCGACGTCTTATACGAACGTAAGAGTCCCTCGCCGTTGGGTGATTAATGTCTTCCGATGGTTCTTCTTCTTCTTCCTCCTCTTCTTTTTCTTTTTCTTCTTCTTCGTCGTCGTCGTCTCCTCCTTCAGACCTCACGTACAGTCGGCTATTCACATCACTGTACACTCATGCTCGTGCACGACCTGCGAAGTCACGTTGACGTAGAAGGTGTCCCGATGCCGGTGAACCCGAAGAAAAAGCCGAACCGTGTCTCAAGACCGAGTTCTATACTCGATCATCGAAAGATTCGCAATCCTAAGGATCTAGAGATTTAACAGGAAGGATCACCTTCGGGGGATGGGGAAGGGTTTGGAATTCTTCATTTGGGACGGATACATTCATCTTTGGATATCGCTTATGTTATCGAATGGATCCTATTGTTAACTTTATGTCAAAAACATTTTTAACATATAATTGAGATCGTTCCACAAATATACTTGTTTTTGCAAGTAAATACGACTTACGTAATTATTAAAGTATAAAATAGTACATATTGTTTATCATATTGTATAGCGTTTACTTCATTGCAATATTTCCAATTTTTCTGAACATATAATATTTTAATAACAATTTTAATTCAATCATGAACATAGCCAGGATAAAATCCCAGCAGACGCTGTATTACTTATTATCATATACCGATCAACAATGTGTTAATAAATAATTGACAAGTGACTACTTGCTCATATAAATCAATTAATTATTACGTTCAGCGAAGAGTGAAAATCAATATTTTCTTTATCTTCAATAAACTAGACGTCGTTGGAGCTAACAAAGGACAAACTAATATGTTTCTGATTAGGATTGATTAAGAGTAATATTTTTATTTAATCAAATTTAATTAGATATAATTTAATTATTTTCCTGTTCAATCATCCTTCCAATCTGAAAATGACTAGAACATATAAACAGTAGTAAAAAGGTTTAATGATAAGGGTTTATAGTCATAGGCCATGTTTCGATATCCAAAAAGGGGGTCAGTTTAGAAGGTAGGAAACGGGTATAGTATATCCTGGCAGTACGTTTTACATGTACTACGTGGGTGCCGAGTCACGAGTTGAGGCTGCCGAGTGTCAGTGTTCCAAAGGTCTAAGGAATTCGCCTCGTAAGGCCCCGAGGACCGGGGCCTCACTCTCTCTCCCCTCGCCTCTCTCTCTCTCTCTCTCTCTCTCTATCACAAGGACCCCGGCGCTTTTCAAGTCGCAAGAGCCGCCTTTTAAATTAATAAATATTCACTGACACTTTCTCCCATCCTCTCGCGTTATCGAGCGCTCCTTTAACCCTATCGTATGGGCCGACCAAAAAAAAATAAACAAGAGATAGCAGAAAGAAAGAAAGAGAGAGAGAGAGAGAGAGAGAGAGAAAAGAAAAAAGGAAAAAGGAAAGAGTAGGCGCGAACAAAAATCGTTCTATTAGCCAGTTCCTTTACCTTCGAATCGAAACGATCTAACTCGGCTTAATTTACTGTGTCCACTAAAGTCAATAAGAAAGTGAGCTATATTATCGTTGGAAAACTTATGGTTAATTGTTATCAACTTTAATCCTTTTAAGAACAGGTTATCGTAGTTTGAAATAGCTGGAAATCTATACATTTCCAATCGTTAATTTTCTACTGTTATTCTGTTCAAATAATTTTATACTATTCATTTTTTTTTTTAATTTTGAAATCATATACATTATATCTAATCATTTTATCTTCTAATGTATCTTCTAATCATTGTTGTCCTAATCGTTGAAATATAGACGTCAAAAAGATTAAAATAAATGACATTTGATTAAATAAACATTTACATAAATATATATATATATATATATATATATATATATATCGATCATTAAATTTCTATTGAAATAACAAGACGTTAATTGTGAACAATATGGAAACAAGATAATCACATTGACATTAAAGGGGATTAACCAATTGGTCGTACTTCCTTTCTGAACGTAGGGAAACTCAGTAGTAAATCGTAAAGAATGCGTTGTGGAATGGCTAATTACTTGGCAAGTCGCACGATCGGCGTGTACTTCGAGGTAGAGGGTAGTCGTGATCTGCATGCAGATTGTAGGTACCAGTCGATAGAGAGAAAGAGAGTGCTGCTGCATGACTGGGGTCGGGACTAGCACCCGACTTAATCCTTCGTTGACTTATAGGGCCCGCCTATGTCGAAGAACAAATGAATAAATTAGGGCGGAGCCGTTTGGTAGCCGACGTACGACCCTGAAGATTTATAGATACTCGATACCAGTTCTCTTTCTCTTTCTCTTTCTTTCTACTGGTGGCTGGTTACACAGGCCCTTATTTTACTCCTTCTTCTTTTCTTTCACGAGTTAAGGGTATAAGAAAGAAAGAAACAGAGAGAAAGAGAGAGAGAGAGACAGAGAAAGAGAAAGAGAAAGAGAGAAAGAAAGATAGATAGATAGATTGATAGATGGAATGATAAAGAGAGAGAGAGAGAGAGAGAGAGAGAGAGAGAGAAGGATGGCGCCACTGTTTATGCAAATGGCACCTTACCCAGCCTCTTCGAAGATATTGCGATTTGATTCGACTATGCGGTAGCTGTTGTTTCTCTCTTGACTTATCTTTCTCTCTCTCTCTCTTTCTCTCTCTTTCTTTCTCTCTTTCTCTTCTTCTATTTCTCTTTCTCTTCTAGGTGTCCGAGGCAGGGCTTCTAGGCGTGCCCTTTACACGATCAACATAACCAATAATACCCCGAAAATATCTTCGATACGACGATGACTATGCACAGGACCGAGACTAATCCCTTCCCTGGCTTACCATATTTTTCCATACAATAACCCTAGACGGTCGATGGTAGACCAACCGATTCTTCTTCTTCTTCTTCTTCTTCTTCTTCTTCTTCTTCTTCCTCTTCTTCTCTTTCTTCTTCATCTTCTTCTGCATGGTTGCTCTTTTTCTTGAACTTATGTACTATAAGAGTTTGATCCTATCTAATATGTTCCTATTTTTCTTTTTTTTCCTTTTTCCTTTTTTTCTTTTTTTCTTTTTTTCAAAGAAAAACGTGAACGTTTCCTCGTGAGAACTTTTTCTTTTTCTTTTCTTCTGTTTTTCTTTGTGAAAAGATCACGTTGAGAGTGATCCGAAAATGCACTTCTTCTTAGAATTTATTATCTATTTCGATGTTACGTTTTAAAGAGTATGTTTTAAAATGAGTTTATGAATTAATGGACATACTTTAGTTTGTCGTTTACTTCGATTTTTTTGTTTTTTTATATTTATTTGTAATTTTATCAGCTTGATAGTCGTTGCAGTTGATAAAGAAAATGTGTTTGGGTATTGAATCTTTTCGTATTTTGAGTTCAATGCTGGAAAAATGAGATTATAAATTTAAGTATGATCCATTGCAATTTTTTTTATTATATATACCAATTAAATTTATATGATTTTAATAATTTGAATAGTTCTGTTAAGAAGAATTTGAAATCAGGAAATGGGAAATGAAATATTTGGAAAAGAAAATTGCATGATCCTCGAAGAATTGAGAAACAGATCTTTTAACCTTCTTACTTGATAATAATAATAATAATAATAATAATAATAATAATCATAATAATAATAATAACAATAATAATAATAATAATAATAATAAAATATAATAAATATACATAATAATAAATAATATAATATGATAATATTATAATATTATATGAGATGATCACTTGCCAAATCGATTAACTTTTATAAAATAAAAAAAAAATGGAATAATGCGATGAAATAATATAAATCATTTTTTAAAATTCTCATTAAAGTATAAATTCAAATAAAGATTGTAGAATGTATAAAGGTCTTGCTGCTACGTTTGAATTGCATTATTGCAACGATTTACATTAGAGTGCTGAGTTAAATCAGATTGATTTTTGAAATAAATTATTTTTTACACGATGTTCAACAAAATTTTGTCATTTAATGGTATTAAATAACAGAAATTAGGGAAATTTATTGTGAATATAAAAAATGAAGACTCCATCAAATACTTCGACACTTAAATTAAAAAAAAATTCAAAAAGTGGACTTAATTGAACTGGCCTGCGAACTTGGCTTATAAAATAATAATAATAATTATAATAATAATAATAATAATAATAATAATAATAATAATAATAATAATAATAACGATGGCGGTGTTAATATCGTATTTAATAAACAATTGGCTTATTGAAGGGATATCATCGTCGGCTGAAATTCAAAGGGTTCGAGTCATTTGTTGGCCAGATGGAAGCCACGACTGAGACGTCGAAATAATCTCGACGTAATCTACTTCCCGAATCGCGATGGCAACCCCTCTTAAACGGTGCCCCTGGTTTCTGACGCGCGCCTTTAGGAGGGCCGCTGGACATCGACTTTGGTCGAGTAGTATGTTAATGAGGACAGGACCGTGTTCGGGTCTGGCGGTCCTCAATGAACCTGCACCGAGACGCACGAGATAAAAATAAACTGAACGTTTCACGTTCTTCTCTCAGCGACACAACACAACACAATCCGTACCTTCTCGCGATAACCTTAAAATGCAATAGTTTATTATTTTTTGTCCTGTATTTTTTATTTATTTATTTCTTTTTTTTTTTATCTTTTCGCGAGTTCACCTTTCTTCCTCATACTTGAAAATATATTATATATATATATATATATATATGAATGATAATTAGTTGTTTGTATTATCGTGTCGATTCTTAATTGACCAATTATTTTGAGATATAACTTGTCGAGTGACACTCTATATTGAATTTTTGAAATAACTTCGTCGATTTTCAATCTATCATCGTATTTTCCTCATTCGACTAAGTATTATGATACGCGTTCGATGAATACTATTTCACATCATACGATGACAAAGTATCATTACGACATGTTTTGATAACATTGCTAACATGTTATTTGAAACGATATTGATCTGCTATATCAAATTGCAATAATGAGTCATAACAAAAGTAGGACGATAAAAAAAGATCTTCTTTTCTTTTCTTTTTTGTTGTTGTTTTTTTTTTGTTTCTCAAAACATCAATTTAAAATATAATTCGAACGAAAATTGATATTCTTTAATGGGTCCCATGAAAAAAAAAATTATATTGTTTCAGAACGTTCGGTGCTAAATGTGCAAAATGTGGGCGAAGTGTGGGCGCAGGTGATTGGGTTAGGAGAGCCCGTGAAAGGGTTTATCATTTAGCCTGTTTTGCCTGTGACGCTTGTTCACGTCAATTATCGACCGGTGAACAATTTGCCCTGTTGGACGCACGATTATTATGTAAGGCACATTATCTTGATGTAGTAGAGGGAAACAATACTTCTTCCTCCGAAGATTGTGACTCCGAACACGGTGGCAAGGGTAGTAAAACAAAGAGAGTAAGAACTACGTTCACCGAGGAACAACTCTCCGTATTGCAGGCGAATTTTCAATTGGATAGTAATCCCGATGGTCAGGATCTCGAAAGGATAGCACATGTAACTGGATTAAGTAAGAGGGTCACACAAGTATGGTTTCAAAATTCAAGGGCAAGGCAGAAGAAGCACAGTGGCAAAATCAAAACGCAAAGTGAGTTTATCGTACGATTTATTTTATTTAACTTATTAACTTATTAACTACAAGAGTATTTTATAATCATTAATACCCAACAAAATGTTGCGATAATATTTGAATTCCGTAACTTGGATTTATTAAAAATTTGACTTTTCTCAAGAACAAAGTAGTCTATGAAAAAGAAATTTCTATTCCGGATTTCTATTTCCGAATACGATTTGGTTTTCACAATTTGGATTTATCCAAAATTTGACTTTTCTCGAGAACAAAGCTATCTATAAAAAAAATTCTATTCCACACTTTCATTTTATTTTTGATTGTCAAAAATGCTGCGATACTATTTGGACTTTAGAATTTGGATTTATTAAAAATTTATATTTTCTTGAGAACAAAGTCGCTTATGAAAAAGAAATTTCTATTTCGCACTTTCGACTTACTTATTTTAAAAAAACTTATTTTTAATTCCAGTAAAAAGATGTAATCACTCGAAATAATTTCCTATTTTGGCCCTATTTTTTTTTTTATATTTTATAGTGCATCATTCACCACCAATGCAACATCACCCGACGGAAATGTATCCCAGTAGTGTGAACGTGGTCGGAGCATACCTAGGTGGTTATCAAGGTGGCAGTGCCGGAAGTGAAAGTCCCGGAAGTCCATTAACCCCACTGACACCAATGACACCCTTAACGCCAACTACCCCGACTCATCACCAACCACAATTTTGTCATCAAACGGGATAAAAATCTGCTCGATATTCGCCGATCTTTTTTTGTATGTACATAGAAAAAAGAAACAAAAAAAAACAGAAAAAGAAGGAAAGAAAATAAAAAGAGAGAGAGAGAGAGAGAGAAAGAAAAAGAAGATGAGAAGATGAGATTAAATAAAAACTAACAAATAAGCAAACAAAAAATGATCGGTCGTAGAAAATGATCGATCAGTAGTTTAGTAACATAAACGAGCTTTTAATTTTTATTTATTCGACGTCAGCGATTTAAATCGGTGCAAATTTTTAACGAAAAAATAAAAAAGAAGAAAACAAAAAGAAACAAAAAAAAAATTGGACTTCCTGTTATCCTTCATTAATGTTAAAAACAAAAGAAAAATATAAAACTAAAAGAAAAAAAGAAAAACGCGGAAAATATACGATTATTAATTAAATCGAATTTTCAGATAAACGATACGTAAATATAAGTACATGTAAATTTGCTTTCATATTTTTTATATCTGTCGCTATCGAAAAGATTTGAAGGATGAAAGGATTGTAAATAAATAAATTCTCCGTTCCCTCTTTCTTACCCGGCCTATCCTTCTCCCTCCTTCTTCCATCGCCCCCTTTGAACTTTTTTGTACATAAAAAAATTTTTAGAAATAATGTGCGATCATTATACGTACGATAACGTTCTTGCACATTCATTACTGCAATACTGTAAGCCTACTGTTAATAATAAAAAATGTCTTTTGCTGTTATAAATATATGTCAATTGCATATATCCCTCGTTTACCTTTACTTAATAATAATTTTTAATAATAATAATAACAGTAATAATTACTAAATATTTAATTAATGATGATTACTGAATAATAATGTTTTATCTCAATATAGATGAACATAGTAATTGATTGAAATAAAAATTTTAAAGTTTAAAATTTACAAAGTAAAGTGAATTAAAAAGTAATCTAAAAAATGAAAAATATTAAAAATAAAAAGAAATAATTTTTTCAAAGGATTTCAAGGTCGTAGGAATAAGTGTGTTTATATACATATACATATATATATAATATATATATGTGTGTGTATGTGTATGCATGTATACTCAATCGTATATTTTATAATAGAGCTTAGTTTACAATATTTACATCACAGTACATTCATATTAAATAAAATCGTTACATCGCGTTGTTTTCTTTTATTTTCTTTTTTTTTCCTTTTCTTTTTTCTCTACGTACTGCGAAAGATAATTCCGTTCGGGAACATTGCTTCTTGATGTCATTCGAAAATACGTCAAGGATACGTAAAACTTATTCGGATTTGTTTTTTTTTTTTTTACTCGATGTAATTCTACATTTTTCGATCCTTTGCGATTTTTAGAATATTACCATCGATAATTTATATCGACAGGATTCTATTGTTTAATTAGAGGAAGATTCGATTTTCTTGATGATTTATAAATCTACATGGCGGTAATCATGTGATGATCATCGATGATCCATATAATCAGAATCGATCAGAATAAATCAAGAAATCTATATATATTTGATCATCCGATCATTGAAATCGATCAGAAAAATATAGTAAACCTGATAATGAAAATCGATCAAAGAATATCCCGAGATCTATGGAAGATGAAGGGATTTATAAATTTTAGGATTTTCTCTGTGCGATATTTATCATCAAATCATCGATATCAATAATCATATCGATATATAGACGATTCATAGATAATCGAGATTTTTTTTTCTGATCGATTTTAATCCTAATTTACTTATCTTATAAATGAAGAATGATTCGTCGATCATCATCGTACTGAACGATAAACGATCTATTCATAGATCCTTAGATTTTTTTCTGATCGATTTGGAGTAAATTTTTCTTTTCTTTTTCTTTTTTCTTTCCTAAAAAATCATTCGACGAGACGTTACAAGTTTTTTTTTTCGAGTTCGAAGATCCGTGTTGTTTTTATTATTATTACTTTTTCTTTTTTTTTTTTTCTATTTCTTTCATGGTCTTCGACATTGACAGATTCTATATTGATTTTGGTCGGAATAGGATCATCGAATAGAATCGTGACGTTTCATCGATCCTTTCAAAACTTCTTGACAAAGCTAAAAATTGACTGCACGGCAATAATAGCCTAATATCGTACGTAATTTAATAGCTTAATTAATGTTTCCTTCAAATGCATTCCACTTATGCTAAAAACAAGTAGGTTTTTTTTCTTTCTAAATTATCTAAAAAGAGATAGAGAAATAGAGAGAGAGAGAGAGAGAGAGAGAGAAAGAGAGAGAAAGAGAGAGAGAAAAGAGAGGGATATAATGATAAAAAGAGAAAGAGAAAGAATGAGAGAAAGAGAGAAAGAGAGAGAGAGAGAATGAGAGAAAGAGAGAAAAAGAGAGAGAGAATGAGAGAATGAGAGAATGAGAGAAAAAGAGAGAGAGAGAGAGAGAGAGGATGGAAAGTGTACCTTAGATTCGTGACGAGTTCTAAGATAAATTAAAATATAACGCGCCGTTGGAAGGCCCATCCGGAAATAGCGCTAAAACTGAAGCTAACGTTTCTTCGGATGATAAGAAGTAGATAAAAAGAGTATTTACAAATACGTAATCGATCCAACGGCGCTAATTATACTTCGTTCGGCATCGACAACATCATGGAGTCCTGTGAGAGTTCATCCATTGACTGTTCCGAACCTAAAGAACATGTAGAGATTTTAAAAGATTAGGCTATTTCAATTTTAAACATAGCGCTCGGATACCGTTATTAGAAAAAAGGAATAAGAAAAATCGCTTGAATAATTTTTTTTTTCTTATATCTTTTTTTTTTTTTTTAATTTTTTTTTTTTTAAAGTAATTTAAATGACGTAAAAAAGAAAATCTTGTAAATGTCTAGTGTAATCTTGTAAATTGTTTAGAATCTTGTAAATTTTTTTTTCTTTTCTTTTTATTTGAAATTTGTATATATTTTCTTTTTTTTTTTTATCATTCTTACCATTTATTTTGTATTTCGCTTGATTCGTTATTATTTTGGTTTTTTTTTTTTCTATTTTTTTTTAAGAACAAATAAAAATAATTTAAAAATTCGAAGTCGTACCGTGATTATGATAGATTGAAGGCGTGGGACTTTTACAGACGGCTGGACTGAGTTGCACTGGTTGCTGACTATGCTGATGTTGCTGATGTTGAAAGGAATAAGTCAGGTGTAAATTGATGTGTCGACCAAAGTCGGCTGGTGATGTTGTTGAATTTGGCGGGGATTGGTGTACTGTAATCGTCAATGAAACGAATTAAATTTATTAAAAAATTTTATTTATATTAAATAATATTTATAAAAAAAAATTAGATTCATTAAAAGAAACGATTAACAAAATTTATAAAAATTTGCTTATTTATTTATCTATTTATAAACAATGATGAATGGATTTAGAAAACACGATTTAGAACCCATTCTTCTGGTCGTGTAAAAGAAATAAAACAAAAAAATCAAAAAAGAAAAAAAAAACAAAGAAGAGAAAAAACGCAAAAAAATTCATAAGAAATGCAACAAAATAGAGGAACAGCATACCATGCTGGCCTTTCATTTTTCCCGTATGAAGATGCTTCTTTTGTCTCGCTCTAGAATTTTGAAACCATACTTGTGTCACCCTCTTGCTCAATCCTGTCACGTGTGCTATCCTTTCTAAATCCTGACCATCAGGATTGCTGTCCAATTGGAAATTAGCTTGGAGAACAGAAAGTTGTTCCTCGGTGAACGTTGTCCTTACCCTCTTTGCTTTGTTACCACCCTTGTGACCGCTCTCGGAGTCACCGCCTTCTGCGAAAGTACCAATTAGTTTTGCTCCCATGGTTTTATACTTAATCGTGATCATCGGAGGGTTTTACTGCAAAATTTTTATTTGTATAATTTTTGAATCTGTTCGATGTAATGATGAATAAAATAATAATTTTTAATAATTTTTATATATGTGAAGAGAACAGTAATATCCAAATAAACATCACTATTATTACGTATATGTGTGTCTGTGTGTGTGTATATGTGTACAAACAATTGTACACTATTGAGTTGTTTATTAAGCAGCTAAGTTTTATTATATATAATATATATGTATACATATATATATATATATATATATATATATTAATTTTATAGATAATATAAATTAATATTAGATCGTGTTGTTTATTTCGATATAAAATATTGAAATGATCTATCAAATCAAATATTTTAACATCAGAGTACCGATTATCGCTTATTCCATTACAAATAACAGCATATTTTATTGTATTATTAAACAAACATGTCAGCAATTATGAAAATGACATAATTTTAATTAAAAATCTATTTAAATTTATATATATATATATATATATATATTTATACACACATATATCATCTATGTCTTTTATTACATTGATTTACATATCTAATATGAATTAAATCATCTTCATAGTCACTGACTGAAATGAAAGATTTATTAATATTATTAATCATTTGATTTATCATCTGAATGACAACATTTGATTAAGAGAAATCATTTTTTGATTGAAATAGTTTTCTGTGTTTATACCGTAAAAATTGATTTACTATAATTTCTGGGCATCCTCACCATCGGATGAAGTATTGTTGCCTTCGATGACATCCAAATAGTGAGCTTTGCAGAGTAATCGTGCATCTAAGAGAGCGAATTGCTCCCCTGTCGACAATTGACGTGAACAGGCGTCGCAGGCGAAACAGGCTAAATGATAAACCCGTTCTCGGGCTCTTCTAACCCAATCACCTGCGCCTACGCTTCGTCCGCATTTCGCGCATTTAGCACCGAATGTTCTGAAAAATATTTTATTGACGAACAACACGTTGAATTAATTGATTGAATTAATCAAGATTTGTGTTTTTTTTGTTTTGTTTTATTTCTTTTTTTTCATTTTAATATTTGACATAATTGTTTATTGAATTATTCGACTAATACAATTTTCGTTCTGTTTTTTTCCTTTCTTTTTTTTTCGTTTATTTAATATAATTTTTATTATCTTAAATAGTTCAATATACGCGAACAAATATATAAAATAAACAACAATTTCGCTGACAACTGTTTATATATTTTATGTAATTTATATATATATATACTTTATATATATATAATTCATTGAATTAATCAAGATTTGTGTTTTGTTTTATTTCTTTTTTTTTCATTTTAGTATTTGAGATAATTGTTTATTGAATTATTCGACTAATACAATTTTCGTTCTTTTTCTTTCTTTCTTTTTTTTTCGTTTATTTAATATAATTTTTATTATCTTAAATAGTTCAATATACGCGAACAAATATATAAAATAAACAACAATTTCGATGATAATTGTTTATATATTTTATGTAATTTATATATATATACTTTATATATATAAAGTATATATATATATATATATATATAAATTAATAAGAGATTAAATTAAGTTATTATATAAATAATGGAAATAAAGCACTAATTGATATATAAGAATTGAAAAAAATTATAAAAAATTGCAGCAATTCAAATCTGAATGCGTGTGTCTCATATATCATTATATTATTTATGTTTATTTTTACATCTAATACAATAATATTTTTAGTTATTCGTAAATTTATATAATAGAGAATATCCGGCATTGATAAATTACGCGAACTCGCAGCTGCATAGACGGATTAAAAGCAAAAAAAAGATGTTTAGTAGAGTCGCGTGCTTAGTGGAATGCATTCATTGCAATTTATTAGGGATCGTCTCGTACGAATATTTTACATGCAAGACTTTCTTTCTGTGAATTTAACTCCATTATCGATGCACGTTCTAATCAATTTCGTGATTTACAATTTAAAATTACAGAGATGAAAATATATGTACATATATATTAAGAATGATATATATATACATAAATAATAATAATAAGATAAATATAAATAATAATAAAATATATATACATATGTACATATATATATATATATTTGCATTTTATTGCACTTTAAATTTTGAAAAGCATTTTTTCAGAAACTTGATTTAGATAAAAACATTAATGGCATTATTGTAAAGAAAATTAAAAGACTTTTCAAATGATATGTCTCTTGACCATTATTACCATTTAACATTTTTGAGGGGGTTGTCATCCTTCTTTGGAGGTTAGTATAAACTGGATGACTTTATGATAAGGATTTGTTCTTTTTGGAAACAAAATTGTTCTGACGTTTTTCCAAAATATCATTAAATTTCATAATAATCCGGATGAACACTCGTTTTCGTTAGGACACATTGTATATATATATATTTTGATATAATATTTTTTTAAATATAATTTTTATAAATTGAAATGTATAAATTTTAACAATATATTTTTATTATTTATTTCTATAAAAATATTTAAAAAATTCGTGATTGTGATTGTAACAATATAATATATAAAATTGCAAATATAAAAATTTGAAGATGGTTTCATAAATAATAACCCTTAAAAGGCTTTTAAATTTAATAATCTGTATCTTAATATTCTGCATCTTCTGAATGGTATATATAATATAATATAATAATAAAGTAATAATATAATGTCCTTATTTTAAAATTGTAATGTTGTTAATTTTAATTATTAATAATTTTCTTTTGTAATATATTCTTTCTGAATGTATAAAAGAAAAAGAAAAAAATGGAAAAAAAAAATTCCAGTAAAAGTTTATATATTATTTCAAAATTATAAATATAAAAATGAGTAAATAAAGTCATAACAACAGTGGAACAATAATAGAACAGTTAGTTTTAACCAATCTTAAATCTAACAACGAACACGTTGGATGTACCTAATAAATGCAGATTTCAATTAATTTCGTAATAAAATATTCATTCAAAATATAATTTATTATAAACTCACAATAAACTCATTAATAATAATAATAATAATAATAATAATAATAATAATAATAATAACAACAATAGTAATAATATTAATATTAATAACAAAAGGACAAAAAAAAGAAAAAGGAAACAAAAATTAAATATTCAACGATTCTAAGAAGGAGATATCATCGATCTTTACAAATCCCAAAATTCAATGGAGAACCATAAAATGGTCGTAGTTAAATCACGAACTTTGAGCTCGTTTAATCCGCATACAATTAATAAGTTTCCTGTGAAAGATATCGAATTTTGTAATGAGTTTTTTCCTTCCTCTTTTTTCTCTTCTTCTTTCTTTTTGTTTCTTTTTCTTCTTTTTTCCTTTCTTTTTTTTCTCTTTTTAAATCCATAGGTCAATAATATCCTTCGGGGCGTTGAATTTAATTTGATACCTTTCGCGTTTGTTAGGAGGCATTTTTTATTAGTCTAGAGAAGAAGAATAAAGAACCTGGAACATTGGAGAGAAATGAATCGGCTGGTAAAAGAAAAGTCTTAGCGATGTCTCGCATTAATTACCGATATAATCGCAAAGTAGAAAGCGTAAAACATTGGGAAGAGTTGGCGAGAGAGGGTAGATGGGGGAAGAGAGAGGGTGGAGGAGAAAGGCGGGAGGAATCGTAAGAGGGTGTATTGCTGTGAAATGAAAGCGGCTCGTAATCTCCGGGTTCTTTGCAGACATGCACGCATAATCACACGCGCACACACGCATGTATGCGTTCACAAAGAAGGAGAAGAAGAAGGAGGAAAAAAAAAAAAGAAAAAAAGAAAAAAAGAAAAAAGTTGAAAAACAGAAAGGACAAAAGAGAAAATAAAAAGATGGTCGAGGTTGAAACGATTTCACATAGGTTCCTTTTGGTTCTCCAAGTTCCAACTCTTGCGATTAGATAAGACCTCCGTTTAGTTGGGTAGAAGGAATAGACCAGAGATACTACTTCTTATAAGAAATAAAATAAAGTCTTATAGCGACTTGAGAGAGCGGGGGAGAGAGAGAGAGAGAGAGAGAGAGAGAGAAATCTTTTTAAAAAGACCTGAACAGTCTTCTACTCGAAGTAAGTAGCCAACCAATGTGCCGCGTGTTTCACGGTCATTTATTATCTCCTTTAGGACGTGAAAAGCGAGCTGAGATCGTTCCTCTTTCGGTATGCTTCATGTATGCAACATATTATTTCGAATATTCATATTCGCGATTTATTCGTTTGTGGTAACACACTTGTATAATTTGATGGAAGATCGGTAATAATTAATTCTAATTTTTAAACTTTTGCTGCATTTTTTTTTTCATTCTTTCTTTCTTTCTTTTTCTACTTTTTTTTCTTCTTCTTCTTTTTTTTTCTCCGACGATCATTATTTATACACGATGAGAATAAAAGTAATTAAATTTATTAATTGTATATATCCGGATTATAATATTCGAAAGAGTGTAAAATTTTATAATTTTTTTTTTTTTTTAATCATTTGATCTATTAACCATCGATTTTTATTAACATTTGAATTAGTAATGAATGATTATGTCCCTATAGACTTTATTTCTTTTTTTTTTTTTATTTCTTCTACAATTTTTTTTTTCTTTTTTTTTTTTTTTTTTTAAACCAACAGTATTAATTATTTGCGATTTTTATGGATGATTGATTTTTGAAAATGTCTAGAAAAAATTGAAGTCACTCATCAATCAGGATCAACGAAGGATCTTATAATTATATTCTAAAATTTCTGTAATTTTAATAATAAAATAATTAATTATTTAATAAATAATTATTTAACAAATAATTAATTATTTTATCAGTGACTTAAAGAGACATAAAAAACAAAGAACGAAGTGTTAAATAAATATACAATAATTCTCCAAACATTTTTTAAAATTTTCATAAAAGTGATTATAAATTTTAACAATTTATAAATTGTAAACAAAAAAGATTATAAACATGTAACAACTTTAATTGAATTGAAATCCATTTAACATAGACAAATAATTAATGAAATAAATGTTTCCACATAAATTCTCAAATTCACTATTACTTGCAATTTTTATAAACGATTAATATGCGAACATGCATACTAAAATTCACAAATTATATTTGTATTTACGTGTATCAACTTTCCAAAAAAGAAAAGAGAGAAAAACAAAGCAAAAAAATATATTTTACATCAACTTAGTATTGGTATTGAAGTTAAAAAAAATCAAAGAAATAAATTACTTCGTCGTGAATTCGGGGCATTTCTTTCTTGGAATAGAGAAAAACAGATTAAAAAAAAAAAAAAAAAAAAAAAGGAAAAAAAAGAAAACAAAAAGGAAGTTTAAAAGAAGGAATAAGAAAAATAAATGGGGAAGAAAAGTGAATAAAAAGAGAAAAAGAAAACAAAAAAAAAGAAAAAAAGAAAACAAAAGAAAAAAGGGAAAAATAAAAAAAAAAAGGAACGAATAAAGAAAGAGAGAAAAACGAAAGACGCAAAAGCGAAGAACAAAAATTCCTCTCGGAGGAAGAGAGCGCGAGAAAGAAAGATAAATCACGAAGAAAAAACGGGAAGAAAAAACGAAAAACGAATAGAAAGAAAAAGAAAACAAAAGAAAACAAAATAAAGAAAAAAAGATACAGGCCCGAGAAGATGGTAGGTTTAGTCCCGATGTAAACGGTAGCCATGTACCGGCAGCGACACGAGCATGCTACAAGACACACGCACGTATAGCTAGATGAATGGCACTGGAGAATCTTTCTTCTACTCTCTCTCTCTCTCTCTCTCTCTCTCTCTCTCTTTATCTCTCTCTCTTATTCTTTCTCTCACTCTCTCTTTCTCTGTATCTGTCTCTTTCTGTCTTCCCCCACTCCACCTTTCTTAACTCGATGTGTGTGCTTCGAGCGGTAATTAAACAACGACTAGCCGGCCATTAGCCCATTATCATATTCATGAACACGGAAAGTGCATCCCGATTCCTCGTCCGGTTTCATTGGACTACTACCAACGTTCTAAGCACGAACAGACGCGAGTCAGACCTTTCCGCCCCCACGCTGGGATATCTTATGAGGCCACGCGACTACCCTGGTGGGCCTGACACCTCGAGGGTGGTAACTGATCCCAAGGGAGTACTTGCCTGTTATTTGTTTGTTTGCCTATTTGCCTGTTTTTGTCTATTATCCAATATGATATGTTCTAATTTAATAGAATTTTTCAATTTTTTATTTTGTTTTTTATATCTTTTATTTACTTTTTTCATACTTTTTATTATACTTGTTATTATACATTTTAATTATATTTTTCATTTTACATATATATTTTATGTTTGGTAATTTAATAATATAAAATGTAAACATTTTAATAATATATTATTTTACATATCTTTCTTTTGTATTAAATATATAATATTTTATATTTATTAATTTAATAATATAAAATGTAAAAATATTTAATAATATTTTATTATTTCGTATTTATATATTGAAATGTTAATTAACGTCGGCATGTAATATTTTAATAATTTAATTTATATTATATTGATATTTATTCTATTTATTGAATAATTATATATTAATTTATAAAGAATTTAATATTATGAGGATGCTTTTATTATGAGCACAGGTCTTAAGTAAACGTTTTAATTGATTAGAATTTTATTTTGATCGAGTAAGTTGTACTTCTGATCCTATTGTTTCTTGATGATGGATATTCTAATTCAATGGATTATGTAGTGTTGTGTATGTTTCTTGTGTTAAGGAGAAACGTCACGCCTACGGTAGATAAATCAGAGATCTGAATTTTACATTGACAGAAATATGACTGATGTTGTTTCTATATCTTGACACGGTTTAATGTCATTCAGTATGTATTATCATTCTTAATGTAAAAAATAAAACTTGTCAGATCTCATAAACATAATTATAATAATTAATAAATGATTTAATTTTTTTTTTTTTTTTTAATTATTTCTAAAAAAGATTTCGAATAATACTAACGTAAATATATATACAATTTTTAAACGTAATCAAGATTTCTGAACAGAGATAGTAATAATAATTTATAACTAATTTAATTCTTTTTTCTAATCATTCATAAATAAAATTTCAAATAATACTGACATTAACATAGTTTTCATCATTTCTAAAGAAATTTTCGTGTCATACTGACGTTAACATATAAAATTTTCAAATGTGATCAATACTTTAGGATAGATATAATAAGAATAATTTGTAAGTAATCTAATTTTTTGGTCTAATCATACATACAAAAAATTTCAGATAATATTGCTTAGATATATACAATTTTTGAAATCTGATGAAAATTTCTAGACACAGAGATAATGATAATAATGTATAATCAATTTAATTCCTTTTCTAATCATCCATAAAGAATAATTTCTAATAACATTAAAATCCAATTTATAACATTTATTTTGTTTTCTTTTATAACAATTAATTTGATAGATACAAAAACACGATCGTTCATTCATCTGTTAATCTTTTCAGAGGATTTCGGTCGTTAGCCAAAGACTTAAGAGTTAGAGTTAGTGTTAATGTCGCTTAGTGAATCACTCAGTATAGTTTTCGATCATTTATCACGCGTGAGCGAAGGAAGAGGTCGGATCTTTCAAAATCCCTTGTCGACGACTCTACGGGTCGTGGATCCTGTCGACCGGGTCATCGTAAGCCAGCATTACGAGGCGAAAAGCACCAGTCAAAAAAATTACGCGGCAGATTCCTCAAGACCTCCCGCATCTTCGTTCTCTTAAAGCATGCCCGTTTCTTATCCGTAAGACGCGTTAATTATTCTCGCGTCGTCGATTATCGATTATCGATTATCGATTATCGATTATCGATTATCAATGTTCTTTTATTTTCCAATTTTCTATTCGTCCTTCTCTCCGTCGATCCTACAAAATTCATTCTTCGTTTAAATTATGAAATTACGTCGATCAACAATTTTTATTTTTGTACGAAGATATTGAAGATATGGAATTTTATCGATTAAAAAAAAAAAAAAAAAATGTTTGTTTTAAAATATTGACAAAGATTTCTATACGTTCCTTTCTTCGTCGATCCAACAAAATACAATAATTTTTATTCTTCTATAAAGATATGGAAGATATGGAAATTTTATCGATAAAAAAATTTTTATTTCAACCTTGAAAAATATTGTTATTCTATCAAACTCCATAGTTTAATTTCTACGTTGAAAAATTAAAATTGCTACAATGATTAATTTCATTCGGTATCCGATGAATCCAATTGTAATCTTTACTATCGCTCACAACTATATATGATTATTCTATTCAATGATCAACCTCTAAATTTTTATCGTTTAAAAAATTTCAATAATCATTGGATTTTATCAATCTAACATTTTCGATCAGTTTGCAATTTCATTGAGTATTTAAAAATCGATCTAAAAATTTTATCAGTTCAGTTTCATTTCTCTATACTTTATATTCAATTTTATTCTCAATACTCTATTTTTATTCTTTATCCTCTGTTTGAAGTATAAATCCATTGCTTAGATCGGTTCTAATAAAGAATAGTTTTATTGAATATTTCAGTAATCATCAATCTCAATTATATATTTTTTAATCTATTAAATTGCTATACCACAAGTTATATTTATAATAATTATATAAATATAATTATATTTATTTATTACGTAAATATGTTATACTTATGTACTATATTTACTATACGTATAGTTATCTACTATAATACAACGTTCTACGGAATTGTACGACTGAGTTCGTATTGGACTCGTAAGTAACTTTGTCTTTTTTTTTTTCACTCTGTTATTTCTTCTCTCCCTCTCGTCGATTTCCCTGTTTGATAATGCCGACAGCGATATCGAGCTTACGTCGCGATCGGATATCACGATACTTGACTTTGGTGGGCTGGTGAGCCAGGTGACTGTGCTAACTGATTGACAGTTGGATAAACACGTTCGGGAAGTCTTTGCCGAGGATCGTCTATACAATCGATGAGTCATTTCGGGCTCTTCGAGGTCTTCTATGAGAGAAAGAGATAGAGAATGAAAGAGAGAGAGAGAGAGAGAGAGAGAAAGAGAGAGAGAAGGAGTAAGAAAGATACGTCCATACATAAGGCTACTAGCGGACCACGCATGTTCCTTTTTCTCATCGCGTGTAACGAACATTTCTATGCCAAAGTTCATCGTTCCGTCGTCGAGTCGAAAGTCAATCTTTTATTTCCTTTTTATTTTTTTCTTTTTTCTATCTTTTTTCTCTTTTTATTTCTTTTTTTTTTTTTTTCTTCTCTTTCATCTTTTTTTTTCTCTTTTTCCTCCTGGTTAAATTAAATCCTCTATGGACGAACGCTACGCTTACGCGAGAAGAAATTTGCAAAATTTGTAGAAAGATCAAAAACTGACTTATAGTTGAATACGATATATGATCGTGAACTGATAGAAGATAAATAAATACTCGATATTATTGTGGATTGATAAAAAGTTGTAAGATGACAGTTTTAAATACTCGATGAAATCGTTTACTGATAATAATAGTTACGGGTTGATCATTGAACAACAAAGAAAATTATGAGATAATGAAAATTGCAGGTTGATCGTTGAATACAGAACAAAATTGTAATCTGATTTTTGACATTTTAATATCAAATGAAATCGCGAACCCAATTAAAATTTTAGATCAATTTTGGAATACAGAATGAAATAATAGATTAATAAAAGTTTCAGGTTGATAATTATATATTTAATGAAATTTTGAAATAATGAAAGTTTCGGATTGATCATTGAATAATCAATAATATTGACAACTAATGAAAGTTTTTGGTTAATCAATGAATATTCAATAAAATTATGAGATAATAAAAATGTCAGGTTGATTTTTAAATACCGTAGAAAATTATGATCTGACAAAAATTTTAGGTTAATCATCTGATACCCAATGAAATCATGATCCAATTAAAGTTTCAGGTTAATTGTTAAACGCAGAAATAAGAAATACAGAATAATAATAAATTGATCAAAGTTTTTAGCTAATATAATTACACGAAGTGAAACGATGGTATTCAAGAACGTTGTAATCACTCATATACAGATATCAAAATGTATGTGATCCATTCAATGATCCATTTTCAACTATTAACAGTTCTAAAGTATAAAAAAAAATGAAGCAGATCTCAATGGATTAAATAAAATCAATTTTATAGATCAACAAAATAATTCACGATAATAGGAATATTAGAAATAGGTTGAATAAACCATTTCTACGACGTTAGATGTCCAATAAAATGTTCGATAGATTATCTTTTTCTTTCTTTCTCTCTATTATAACTATAACCTAATCGAATTGATTTCGATTACGTTTCTGTCAGGTACGGCACTAAATTGAGAAAAGCCAGGAGATATCTCGTATATGAATCGAAACGCGGGTTCGATAACGGCGCCAATTACACGTTGTGTTCCCTTTCGATTTATGTCGTCCACAAAATACTCATTCTTATTGGTCAACGGAGATCAAGAGACTTAACTGAATTGCGTTTCCTTAATGAATGTGCACATATTATACGAACGCATACACTTTCAAGTAATAGATGTATGGGTTAAATCGTATATCTGTATCATCAGAAGAACAACGATACTCAATTCTGAAACGTTTCGTATTCTACAAGGCCGCCAAATTAACCAGTAGAACGTTTCTCCTTCTTGTTTAGATTAAAACTAAGGATCTCGTTGGCACCCAATAATTTTCATGTCTCACTCGTTCGAGCCACGAAAAATGTGTTCGTGGTCATGTATGCATATGATTCTTTTTATTTTTTTTTTATTATGAACTTTTCTTTCATTATCTTTTTTGTTCTTTGCTTTTCATTCTATTCATACATTTTTCTTTTACTTTCTTTTCTTTTTCTTTTCTTTTTTTTTTTTTTTTTTTTCTTTTTTTGATCAAGACTGAATACGTAATACTTTACAACAATAATCGAATTTGAATTCGAACTGGCAATTAATACAGTGATTGTATAATAATGACGCGTTTTTGATCCAATGTAACAGTAGATATATGACAAATAAACATTTTCGTTATTACTGACATATTTATTAAACAATTTTTATTTAATTTATTCAAAACGAGAAATAAACAATTAAAGAATAACTAGATATTCAATATTCTATTCATTTAATAATAGTTAAAAAAATTCATTACAACGTATCTCTATTAGATAAAAGTGTCTAATCCTTATCTAAAAAATTAAAAATATTAATTTAATTATATTATAATTCTAAGAAATTCAACAAATTTCTATTTGTTATCTTAGCCTTTTCTAAAAAATTCAAAAATTTAATTTAATTATAAGTAAGAAATTCATTACAATACATTTCTATTTGTTAAGTGTTTTATCCTTATCCAAAAAATTGAGAAAGTCAACTTAATTATAATTAAGAAATCTATTATTAGATATCCCTATTTGATAAATTTCTTATTCAAGAATTGATGAATTAAAAAACTTAATTTTGTTATATTATAACTCCAAGAAATTCATTAGAACATATCCCTCTATTTGATAAGTGTCTTAACCTTTTCCAAAAAATTGAAAAGCTTAATTATAGCTAAGAAACCTATCACAACATGTCCTTAATGAATAAGTTTCTTTCTCAAAAAAAAATTGTAATATTTAATTCAATTATAACTAAAAAATCTATTACATGTTCCCTCATTTGATAACTGACTTATCCTAGAAATTAAAAAATGTATTACAAGAAATTAAAAAATTTATCACAAAATATCTCCATTTAATATACCCTAATAAACAGAAATGACGAAAACTTATCATAAAATATCTCCCGTTTAATGAATGACTTAACTTAATAAAAAATAACATGAAACATAAAATATAAAAGTAATATAAAAAAAGAAATAAGAAGAAGAAGAAGAAGAAGAAGAAGAATAAAATGACTTACAGTGCATAGTCGTGCCTGCAGTAGAGTCGCATGCCCCTTAAAAAACAAGAGTGTTGATCGTGCAACGGTCTGGCACAAGCGCAACACCTAAGACACCTCGAGTGCCATGTACGCCCGCCAACGCACAAAATAGTTCGTTCTCGGACGCGTTCACCGCATCCACCGCACTCCATTACACCAGGAGACATGTCCGATCCGATGAGGCCACCAGTGGTTTCCGTCGGGCCCAGACTCGTACCAGTACCTTCGCACACGCCATCACCGTTCATATCCTCAACCTCCGTCTATAAATAAAGACAAATTTTTTTTCTCTATCTTTTTGTTCTTATTTCTTTTTATTTTGTTTTATTTCAGTATTTCTTTTTTTTTATAATAAATATATTTTATATAATAAATATTCTTTTATAATAAATAATATACAAGTAAAACTGACGTACAATGCGATATTGAATATCTTGAAATTTAAAAAATGTTTATATATCTATTTTCAAAGTTATATATTTTAAAAAACAATTCTTTATCAGGCTTGATATATTTTTTTGTAAATTATATAATGTGCATTAGTTCGTTGTCACTATATTGTTATTATTATCTATGTATTATATATTGTTGCTATAAACTGTTTAACGAGATGTTTAACGGGACAAGTAAGAAAATTTGTAAATAAAAAACATCAATGAAATATTAATTTTGAAAATAGTGATAACGATTATAACATTCATTTTATTTTATTTTTTTCAAATTTTTATAATCTTATATATATATTATCATTTATTTCATGATTTGTATGTTAACTTATATATATATATATATATGTATATATATATATATATATATATATATATATATATATATATATATATATATATGAATTAGATAAAAATATACAGATATCCCTATATGTCACCTAAATTTGTTATTTATATAATTTAAAAAGGAAAAGATATTTAAAATAATTTAAGAGAGAATTTAGAATCTATCTCCATTTTTTATTATATCTGAATCTTGCGTAATACATTTACACACTATATATACACACACACATATGTACCTATATATGTGTATGTGTTATTCAATGGTTAAATTAATACTATTATATTTTTCAATGCTAATGATGATGATAATAGAACAATAAACATTAAAGAAAAACTATACCATAAATATGAAAAAAATTCATAATAACAATAATTATTATAATGATAAATTAAATTGAAGTGTAAATAAAAGTTTTATTTAATTTCATCGTTCTAGTTATTTTAATAAACAATATAACTTATATTAACATTTTTATAAACAATTTATTCTCTATAGTTTATAATTTTTTTTTAAATTTCAGAATAATAAATTAATAATAATAATACTAATTTTAGTAATTTTATTATAAACTCATTGAGTAATAAACTTTGATTTTCATAAAAAAAAAAAAAAAATAAATGAATATTCAAAAATGGGATAAATATTATCGTCTATATTCACTAATTCGAAATAAATGATCGAAATAAAATTGTAAGAAAGGAAGAAATAGTAATATTGAAAATAAAAAACAATTTCATTTTCTTTTTTTTTTTTTTTTTACAATACTTTTTTAATAATAATATCTGCTCGTTTGTTACACGGACGAACAAAAAGCAAAAAATAACGTTTGACGTATAATGGGTAATCCTTTCCACCGCATTAGAAAAATACAAATCGAAGTCTGTGAATCGTATAAATCGTATTGTCCCACCCTATATATAATAAATGCAGACTCGATCACTGAAACCTCAACGTGTCCATGTCAACGAAAGCATGAACGAAACTTTGATGGATGCGACTCTTTCCTTCGTTTTCTACACAATGAGCCCTTTCGTTCTAGACGTCTAAGTCAGATATTTTTTGATCGGTTAACCGCGCCAAGAAAATCAACTATTTTTTTCTCATCAGTAAAGATCACATCCGGTATTCCATCTTCATTTTTATTTCGTAAAAATTTGACTCAGATATTGTCAATTTTAATCTTTTTTTTTCCTTACATATTATATTTTTTACAACTTTTTCCATGAAGCATTCGTGACGCCATTGTGTGTTCCGTTCACCATTTTTTATTCTGCCATCTTCTTTTATCGTTACTTTGTTTCTTGTTTTTTTTTTTTCTTTTCTTTTTTATTTTCTTTCAATCATTTTATATATCAGTATGTCCATACCTAATTTCGAATTTATACATTTTAACGAAGATATTATATACTGATGTTTTTTTCTTCTTTTTTTTTTCTTTTTATAAGTTATGCGAAATTTTTTTTTCTATAAATTTTTTCTGTTAATATTCACATTCACAAGTACCAGTTGAGTTCGAAATTGGATCCCAACAAGTCTAACGATAAACAGCTGGTCAATGAAAAAGACGCATAACAGGGTGTGTTCTTTGCATCGTTACAAACATGACTGCCTAGTCAGAACTACCCCCTCTTTATCTACCCTCAACCTTTTTTCGTATCTTATTTTAATAATATAAATGATTATCCTTTATGAATTTACTGACACTCGGCAATTCTCGGTTTCTGCATTTTCTTTTTCTTTTTTTTCGTATATAATTTAATATAATTTATTATGCAAAACTACGAACATTAAATATATATATATATATATATATATATATATATCATTTTACGAATATTAATAAATAAAAATAATTAATTTTATTTTTTATTTATTTAATATTTAAATAAAGACAAAACTCAGTTATAATCTTTTTCTAATCTTTACGATTTAGATAATTAAAAAGTAAGAAATATTAAATCTTGTAATTTACATCGCCCGACGCCATTTTGAAAGGTATGATAATTCCAATATTAATTAATAAATCTATAATTTTTTCTTAATATATTATATACATATAATATATTGATATTAAATACATTTTTTTTTTTTAACTGAATCATTTATTTCTGATTGTATTATATAAAAAGAAACAATAAAAATTATTAACAGAAATATCTATTGAAAGAAATAATACCATTCCTAATATTATAATTAATTTGAAACCTAATCTCGAACGGAACAAGTGTATATATATATATATATATATATATATATATATATATATATATCCACACATATTTACAAAAAGCGAAACTGGTAATATCCCCAATAAAAATTAAGAATAAATTGAAAATAATTAGCCAATGGAAAAACTGAAAAATGATAACAACCAGTAAAAAGAGACATATGCGAACTATCACTATGTCTACTGTTCGATTCCCAAGGTCACCTAACGAAGTGAGAAAAGCTGATCTCACGTATGACAAGTATAATAACAAAGGACGGGGTGTCGCGGGTTCGAATCCCCTCCCTCTCCCTTACCCTCTCCCTCACCACCAGACACACACGTTCGATTTTCACAGGACAATCCCCCGAAAATCACGCCCCTGACAGGTCTGTGTCGCACGCTCGGAACGAACTTTACTTTACGAGTGGAATCCAACGCATTACAAATGGCTCGTATAGAGAAGAGGGGTTGGTTGCCTGTGGCTACTACAGGGTGGGTCACACGTATCGAATACGTATATCATCTATATATGTATATATACAGTTAGGTGTGTATGTGTGCTTTGAAAGCCATGTTCTTCTTTGGTCTTTGATATATATATATATATGTATACCTACATACTTATAGATACATATGTATATATATAGATATATGTAGGTACGTTCATAGGAAGCTGCTAACGTAGGTATCACGTTACAATGACATTATGTAACTTCACACACCCTTATAACTGTGACGTTCGGTTAACCACCAACCATAACCAACCAAATGTTCGCACGTCGAACCGGCTGCAGTTACATACCACCCGTAGCTCGGTACTCCGTACTCGGTTGGTTATTGGCTTAGATGATGGAACGTATAACGTTACTTCTGAAGTATAAGAACGTTCAGAAACAGATGTTCTAGGTAGAATCAAAAGGGACGTTAGATTCAAATACGAGATTTTTAACTCGAAACGTTTGATATCCTTGCATTAGGAAAATGTAACGTTCTCTTTGATCGTTTAGAAATGTTTTGTTTATTTGTTCTATTTACTATTACAAATTTTATTTTATTCATTTTGGATAAAAGAAAATTAATAAAAATTAATATAATTACTTATTTTTTAATATTAATTTTTATTAATTTTCTTTTGTTGATATCAACAGGTTACACAGAACTAGGTGGTCCAAGAAAAGGACAGTTTTTGTTTGATATGTAATTTATTTCATGAATAAAAAATCATGAAATATGTGTGATACTTTGTGAATATTTCGAGGAATGTTTTTCAACAAGAAAAAAAGTAAAACATTTCGTTATTCTCTTTGAATTGTCGACGTTGAAACAATCAAAATCGTTTTATGTTGCAATATATTAAAAATGAAAAAAAAAATGAAGAAGTCCTTAAAAATCATTAAAGAAAAAAACTGACGTTTAATATTTTCGTTTAATAAAAAAATATATGAATAATTGAAGTTTAACATATGATCTTCAATAAAAATATTTAATTAGTTTTTTAATGATTAAAAAATGAAACTGTGATTTTGAAGAAAAAATTTTTAAATTATAAAAAATTAGGATAATGATAGGAGAAATAATCGTGTTAAATTTTTCATTCAAATCGGATAAGCACTTTTCGAAATATCATTTGCATCGATTTAAAAAAACATAGTTTCGAAAAGACAACGTTTAAAATTTAAATAAATCTGTAACTTTGTCAATTTTTTAGAATTTTTTCTAACGAAAAAGATTTTCAAAAGGAACATTTTTGTGAATATAATATTGTGAAGTAAAAATATTTCGAAAGAATCTGTTTTCTTTTTCGTTTTTTTTTCAACTTTTCAAGTTACATAATCATATCAAATAATAATAATAATAATAATAATAATAATAATAATAATAATAATCGGTAAAAGAGTCTTCTTCTTCTTTTTATTTTCTTTTCTTTCTTTTCTTTTGTTTTTTTTTTCTTTTTTTTTTTTTTTTTTTTTTTTTGATAGAACATGTGAGGTAGTTTAAGATCATATGAATTAGGCTCGATTAGAAAGGATTCACAATGGGCTAAGTTGAATCTGTAAAGGTGTAATACGTATGTAATAAATATCGGAAATTGCACTTGCCGCTTGGTTTGCGAGTCTCGAATAACTCGAGTACCGCACCCACGCTCTAGGTTCCAAAGGCTCGGCCTTCGGAGAGTTATAGACGACAATAATGACCCCTGCTCGCATGCGAGGCGGGATCGTAAAACGGAGGATTAGACTTCTTTTCATTATCCGTCTAATATACTGTATATCAGATATGAAATACGCGGCTTACTGAGAGAGTCTCTACGCGTGTTAAACCTTAAAGGAGAAAGTGAAGTCCTATTGCGAAATACTTTTGATTCTTCAGAGATATTCGCCATCTTGATTGACGTTCTTTCTTAAACAATCTTTTCAAGATTGAAAATATTTAATAATAATAAATTTTATTTTGTTATTATTCTATCTAAAGAAAAAAAGGAAAAAGAAAAGGATAATATAAAGTAGCTTAAATATCTTCTGATAATGTAATAATTTTCCTATCGAACATTAACTGAATATTGAGGGAAGCCATTGTCGCTGAATTTCTATTGCAACATTTTTAAGAAATTTGAATCTTGATAGATTAGATCAGATTGAATCAGAATTCTTATTTTTTCTATGAAATACATTTTTTATATTCTTGTATTATCTATATTTAAAAAAAAAAAAAAAAATATATATATATATATATAGATATGTAATTTACTATTCTAATATATCTAAATAATTCTAAATAATTCATTCTAATCTAATGGGATATTAAATGTATATTTAGAAGTTGAGTTATATTGCAAAGTTTTTAAGGAATATGAATCTTGATAGGGTCATCCTTATTTTGATTAATGTTCAAACACAATTTTATTATAATAAATAAAATTTTATTATTAATCATATTAATTGTTATTAGTAAAGATCTAAATAGTCTACATTGGGATATTAGAGAATTTTAAAAAATAATAGAAAAATTTATAGTTAAGTTTTATATAGAAAAGTTTAGAAACTATTCTTGCTGTATTCTATTGTAACATCTTTATGAAACTTGATTCTCTATAAATTATTACTATTTTGATTGGAGTGTTTTCAATGCAATAAATTTATTCTATTATTATATTTAAATGATTTAGGACCTCTAAACTGGCTATTAAAGTGGATGTTTAGAAGACGTCATTGTTGACTTTTATGACATATTTGAAGAACTTGGATCTAGACAGATCATTGCCATTTTGATTGAAAATTTTCTTTTCTTTTTTTCTTTGTTTTAATGTAATATATTTTTGATATTATTTTATGTACAAGATATTGTAACTATTTCATACCAATTTTCTAATTAGATATTAAAGGAATGTTTGGAAGCCATTATTGCTCTATTTCTATTGCAACATTTTTAAAAAATTTGGATCTTAATAGATTAGATTAGAGTAGATTTTAATCAAAGTCTATTTTTTTATATAATACATTTTTTATATACTTCTATTTATATTTAAAAAAAAAAAATATATATATTGTATAATTTAAATACTTTAAATATTTCATCCTAATTTTCTAATAGAATATTAA
>NC_062199.1:4801309-4806309 GCF_912470025.1 Vespa velutina | reverse complement strand
ACATAATTAAAATATATATAATTTTTTATAAACAATATATATATGTATATATATATTTTAATTTTTAAGTATTTATATGTAATATATAATTATTATAATTGTTTATTATTTTTTTTATTAAGTTTATTAATGTGTTGAAAATATTGTTTTCCTATAAAAAAATAATTTCAGAATACAAAGATATTAGGTTCAGATAGTACATATATATAAATTTTCTTAGAAATTTGAATTCGAGGAGACAGTATAATTTTCTTATAAAATTTATTATTTTTTTATTATACTTAGAGTATAATACAAACGAAGTTGATGTGTTCATTATTATAGAAAAAAAATGGATGAATGAATTAAAAATGTTAATTGTAAATAAACTTGTGTCAAAAAAATTCTTTTTTTCAACAAATTTGAACTTAACAAGAGTTTAGTGATTGGTAGTATAGTTAAATAATTTTGTCAAATGATTTGAATTATTTTTTATTAAGCTTACAAGTTGAAGTTACTATTGGAGTCTAGAAAAAGAAGATTTAAAGATAATAATTCTTTATGAAGAATTTGGAAAAAATTTCTTTAATAATTTTTTCTTCAACAAATTTTTGCACAAGTTTAACATTTAAGAGAACCGTTAAAATCAATTACAATTTCAATTTTATTTTTTCTTTATTTATGTTTTCATTTATTTATTTATTTATTTATTTATTTATTTATTTATTTATTTATTTAAGTTGTTCTTTTATTTGTCTCCGATCTAAAAAGCACTTTGTCATCGGCATACCAAAATTCCCACTCGTGTAGCTTAGAGAAATAAAATCGTTCTACCGATTAGCATAACCGCATTGGTCTGACACGAACGCATTAGCTTGTGTGCGTGAGTTCGTCTTGCCCATTATTAATTCATCGTCGCGATGCAGTTTCAAAGGAAAAAAATAAAAAGCGAGAGAAAGAGAGAGAAAGAGAGAGAGAGAGAGAGAGAGATAGAAAGAAAGAGAGATAGTCCATTTACATATTTTTCACCTGGCTTTGTCATATTCTACGCCCTATTATCTTTTTATAACACCGTAAAAGTCAGCGATTTTTGAGGATTTCGAAAGGAATACGATGTGTTGAACGATTAAAAGAACGTCGACTAGTTTTTTTTATCGATCGCCTTTAAAATTTTGACATCCGAATTTTCATCCAATTTTATCACTTAAAATATGATTTTATCGTTTAAAAAGCAAAAAAAAAAAAAAGAAAGAAAGAGTATCGCAAGATCACTTAAAATATAAAATATGTATTTATTATTAAAATATGAAAGGAATTTAAAGATTTTTTGACCTAAAATTTTTGACGATTTAAAGAGTTATATAAATATTACATTAAAAAAAAAAAATATATATATATATATATATATATATATATATATATATAAATGATTACTAGGATCTAAAGTAGAAAAGAAATAATAATCTCGAGGATTTAAAAGAAGAATGAATTCAATAGGTTTTAAAAATGATCAAGTTTCGTATCAGTTCTATTTTTATGATATTTAATTTTGATATCAACAAAAGTATAATTTCAAAAAAGAAATTAATCATTCATAATTTTTTTTTTTTTTTTAATTTAAACTAACGATTCTCTATTTCCTAGTAAAGAAGAAGAAAAAAAAAAAGAAAAAGAAAAAGAAATACCTAAAAAAGAAAAAAAGAAAAATAGCGAAAATAAGATAAAAACGAAAACGTAACGTCCTGAGTTCATTGAAAATAATTTCGAAAATTCCAATTTATATACTCCTTATCATATCTTTGACTTATTCAAAATTCATTGACTATTCGAAACGGTATAGAAATATTTTCTCTTCGAGAAAAGAATTATTAAATGGTGAAGACTGAAATAGGATATGGCGAGGGGAGGGAATTCGTAGGTTTATTTTAAATAGCGATGTGACTTTCCGTGCACATTCACTCAGTACTCGCATAACATACTTAAGCAAATCCTCTATAGTAAGGGCAAACCGCGACAAGGTAAATAAAAAACCGCGAAGCCGTTATAACTTCGGATAAGGCTGATGTCCAGTCGCCATTTTGCGCTTTACGCCGTGAATTTACTGGACCACACACGTTGGTGTGTGGTAAGCGACGGAACTTACCTAACGAAATAAAACGGGGACAGAACCTTCTCGTGTGGGTTGTGGAACTGTCTCACATGGAACTGTGAACGACGACGACGACGACGAAAGATGAACGGGAGTACGTATTTACGATTTAGCTGGATCTTGTATCTGGTGAGGGGTGGCGAGGAAGCGGACAAGCAAGCAACAGTGAGGGTGGAGAGGGTTGAGGAAGGTCGACGGGGAAACACATTTTATAGATATCTACAACAATAAATAAAACCGGATGCAACGTGCTTGAGCCTGATTTATCACTATCATGATCTTAATCGCTTCTGATTTCTATGTTCTATTAATTGTCAACTGTCAACAAAGTCCAAAAATGACGGTTCAATTGAGAAAAAAAAATAATTAATAATAAAATAAAAGAAAAGAAAAGAAAAGAAAGAAACAAAATTTTGTTAATTGTTAAAAATTTTTTTCTTAAATCACTTTCATGAACATTAACGGATAAATATTTTATAAGTTTGTTACAGATTGTTATACCGTATCTGTGGAATTAATTTTACAGTTTAAAACATAATAGAAATTATTAATTTTGTAATACAGTAAATAAAATTAATTCGTTTATTTTAGACGAATGCGTTAGTATTTGATTTGACGTAGATCTTAAACGATATGATTAGATAATAAATTAAAATATTAAAAGGATGAAATTTTGAAGAAAAGCGTGAAAAATACATACCCTAGCGTTAATTCGTTAATTTTTTTATTCCCTCCACCATCTTCTTCCCATCCCCATTCTAACATAATAATAAACGTTTCTCCTTTCTCCTTTAAATCATTCCGATGAGTGTTGTAAGATTCTTCTTATCGTTCATCGTGTTGGTAGACAAGGCAACCCTTGTCCACCGACGCTCGTCAACCTCATCAAGCTTTCCGTATATTGCAACGTCCATGTAAAGACACTTTCTAATAATTTATAAAACATTGTGCACCACCATTGAAGTCTACATCATGTGTACATATAGATATATGTAATATATATATATACACATGTATGTATATCCAAAATAATAATTCAATAATTTTCATTGTTATTCAATGACATTGGATAACGATTAAATCATAGATCTGAGCAATAATTAGGGATATTGAAAATTTTTTATAAAATTAATATATGACGTCTCTTTTATTCTGTAAAAAAATCATCAGTTATAAGTATATAATCAAAATCATAATTCAATTAATATTCGTTGTTACTCAATGACATTGACTGAACGATAAGATCATACAACTCAGGAATAATTTAAGATATATTTAATGTTAAATTTATTAGATAATATATTAATATCATAATATTAAAAACCATGCCGTATTTCGACGACATCGACAGATTTCATTAAACATATATATATATATATATATATATATATATATATATATATATATATATATATATATATATATATTTAAAAATCACGATCCAATTTTCCTTTCCTCGTCGATAATATTGCTTAACGATTAGACGATATTACTTACTTCAGTAAAAAAAAATTAAACATACCGAGCGAAGTTTAATTATAAAATTAATATATATGTGCTGTCATGTTTGCCAAGTGTAAACATTCCAAATCATAGTTTCTTTGATTTTTCATTATTATCCGATAACATTGCGTTATCATTGGATCTTAGACTCTTAACAAGAACGTCGTTATATCTAATCATCGAATAAATTTTAAATATTTCACAAAATTAAATCTATACGATACCATTAAAGTCCACTATGTGTATATATATCCAATTTCACAATTCAAGAAATTTTCATTGACATTCAATAACGTTGAATTAAGGATTAAATCATACATCTAACCGATAATACAAACATACTCTAAATCTTCTAAAATCCTCGTCAAATAAATAATTCGGGAAGATTTAAAATTTCAACGAATTAAAAATCAATAAGAAACTAATGATTAATCGAACATACCTTCATAATAACGTGTGTCTTCTCGAAAAGTTGAACGATTAATTTTAAAACGAACCAAAATGAACGAATCTTCCCTTCGATGAACGAGACACTGCACAACTTTTTTCTTAGATAAAAAAAAATATATATATATATATATATATATAAAACAAAAACAAGAAAGATAAGTAACCCTTAATAAATCCTTAATGACAGATCCTTTGACAATGTCACAAAAGTAAAATACTTGCGACGGAACATCTCCGATATCGCGATGGTTCCACTGCGTTATATCTATTCGCGGCGTATAATATTCCGAGCGCGTTTACTTAACTTTCGCGCGCGCGCGCGCGCGTACACAACCGTTGCGTTAAACGCAACGTCCGCGAGTAGAGGAAGAGTCGAGAGAGCGAAGAGTAGCAAGTTTGAGATGGGCCGAAGACGAGAAACACCCGGAGGACGATGCTTTCAATCCGAAGAGAGAGGAACCGAGTGGGTATGGCCTAATTTTCGACTCCGACTACCGTAGGCGGGATTTAAATCCTGACTACCGATTGGCCCGTTCAAACCACGCCTATTACGTTTGAGCTTCTTCGTCGTCGACAACAGTGCCACCAAGCGATCGCCTTTGTATATTGTCTTCTCTCTCTCTCTTTCACTCTCTCTCTCTCTCTCTCTCTCTCTCTCCCTCTCTCTCGATCTTTATCTCTCTCTTTCAACCGTGCGTTTGACATTACACTCACGGATTGCAGAACTTTTCTTGAATTAGTTTTAAAAACAAGAATATTTTCTGATGAAATAAATTGTTGAATTTCTTTTGTCTTTTTAGATTTTTCTTTTTTCTCTTCTCTTTTTTTTTTTTCTTGTTAGCGTTCAATTTCGTAATATAATAAATAAATCGGTATGTATATACTTACGTATGTATAAATGTATATGTATGAGCGTTTA
>NC_062199.1:4758809-4796309 GCF_912470025.1 Vespa velutina | reverse complement strand
TTTTTCCTTTTCTGTCTCTGTCTCTCTTGGATAACATGCGGTGGTCCGAGCGAGTGATGGATACGCCTACTTTTGATATTTCGGTGATCAATAACGCTTCTCGATGCCATTCGCGCCGAAGGAAGATCCATTATTCAGGCGCAGTTGCTGGTGAATATATAATTTACCACGTCATACCGGCATCGAGACCGGCTAAATAGAGAAGGATAAAGAGAGAAAGAGAGAGAGAGAGAGAGAGAGAGAGAGAGAGAGAGAAAAATGAAGAAGACACGGATGGAGAAGAAGATGAGGTAGATGAAGGAAAAAAAAGAAGAGGAAAAAAAAACAGAAATGGGGAGGAAAAAAAAACAGAAACGGGGAGGAAAAAAAATAGAAAAAGAAAAAGGAAAAATCACCTACGAAACTTTCGTGATATTCAAAATTTATTCGATAGATTTTTACTTAATCTTTATTCTTTTCTTTTTTTTTTCTTTTTTTTTTTTTTTTTATTTAAATTCGACGATTCGTTCGATTTAATTTCGCGTTTTCATTTATAGTCTTATTCGCGGAATAATCTTTTCGAGTGTTAGAAATATTTCAATAATACACGAGTACAAATATTTACTAATATTTAGATATATTGAATTTATTCATTCATTTCCAATTTTATCGGTTATCAATTTCTTGTCGAAGATATAAGGGAAAAATTTCTTTAAGAATTATGAAACTTTAATCGTACTCAAATTTCTATTGATCAGAGTTTACTAATTTCTAAAGACACTGATTCATTCATACAAATTTTTTCCTACTGATTCGTTTCTCATTTTATCGTTTTTCAATTTTGTCATTGATATAACAAATTTTTTTTAAGAATTATGATACTTTAATCATGCTCGAACTTACATCGAGTCAAAATTTACTAATTTCTAAATGCATCGATTCATTCGCACAAATTTTTTCCTATTGATTCATTTTTTATTTTATCGTTTTTCAATTTTTTAATGGATACGAAAAATTTCTTAAAAAATTATGTAACTTTAATCACACTCGTAATTACATTGACCAGAGTTTATTAACTTCTAACTTTTTAATTGATAGATACTACATGTTATATATAGATGTAAATACATTCCTTGGTATTTCTACTGAGTGTTTTTGAAATTATTCTCATAAACAAATTTTCGCTATTAGATTTGACAATATGATTAAAGTAATATACTATATTTATTACTTTATTAATTTCTAGACGTATCTATTCAATCGCACAAATCTTCTCTTATTTATTCGTTTTTAATCTTATCAATGTTCAACCTTGTGGAGTAGAGTTTAACGAAAAATTTCATTAAGAATTATGAAATTTTAATCATGCTCGAGCTTATGTCGTACAGATCTCACTACTATTTTAATATAGATATTGATTAAGTCATCAAATTAAATCATTTCATCGTTTCACAAATTTTTCAATGAAATATATATGCAGTAATGTCAGAAATATAAGTAATGTCAGAAGAACAATAAAAATTTTTAAATAATTGAATTTATTCAACAAAATTCATCGATTTTTTAACGTATATGAAATCACTTGTATAAGTTTCCTATTTTTCTTAAGACTTATCGAACTTATAAATTCAATATTTTGATGAAATAAGTATCAATGAGATTTGAAATTATAAATTTTTATGTCTTGTTATTCAATGCGATATTTGTTAATTGTTACAATTCGAAGATATTATAAATTATCCTATCTAACTCATTAATTATCACACTAACTCATTAATAATCATCACTGTTATTAATATAAATGTCTCGTTTTTATATCTATTCAAGACGATCATATCTGTGAATCTAAAATTTCGACGAAACTAATCACAATTAAATTAGAAAATTAGATATTTTAATTTCTTACGACTGATCACAAGCATTTATAAATTGTAAGAGTATTATTATATATAGTTAAAAAAGAAATGAATCTTCTTTTTTAACTATATCGAGGAAGGAATAAAAAGAAACAAAAGGAAAGAAAAAGAAGAAGAAGAAACAAAAAATTTCTTTCAAAAACCACAAAATTCTCTCTCTCTCTCTCTCTCTCTCTCTCTCTCTCTCTCTCTCTCTCTCTCTCTCTCTCTTATCTATCAAAATCCATCCATCAATCTCATCAACAACAAATCTTTCGGTTCAATGAAGACAGAGTTCTTTCAATTTCTTCTTCTTTATCGAATTGAACTAAACTTAAGACGCTTCTTGAAATCTCCTAGCTTCTATAGAGTATATAAAAAAAAAACAAGAGAAAGAAAGAAAAAAGAAAGGAAAAAATCCCTTATGGCCATAAAACAGTCTTCCGTGGTGGCCTTGTCCCGATCCTAGATTTACGCGTATTAAAAGGAAATTACAATATTAATAAGGCTCTTTTTAATGGGCCAATCGTCTCGATCTCTCTCGAAACCGTCCGCCCTCGGCTCAGGTCCTTTCGCCTTGAAACTCGTTACGATTCTAAAAAAGACAGAGAGATACAGAGAGAGACAGAGAGAGAGAGAGAAAGAGAGAGAGAGAGAGAGAGAGAGAGAGGAGAACAGGGGGGAAACACGCAGCCGTAAATATCGAAGAAAATATCGTTTATCGTTATTCACACGCGTTATTGCCCTGACGATATATCATTCGATGCTACGCTCATGTCCACGCGAAGAAAAATCATTTCTGGTTAGCATTTCTCTTTTTCTCTAGGTTAAAGAAGTCGTGCGGCTTCTAGGAACATCCTTAGGATTACTATACTTCAACTATTTCTATAAGATTTTAACGATAGTAAATTCGAGGTTTGATTTCGTTTATTTATGTAATGGCGTATACTGATATGGCTAATAAGTAACGTCAGAATTTAAAATATTCTATGTATGTCTGAATAGATAATAGTATTTAGTGATAATCATTCGATAATAAGTAATTTAAAAATATTTCAGTAATCACTTTTTAATAATAAATAACTCAAAATTATTTCATTAATAATATTTCAGTAATGATTAATTCAAAAGTATTTCGGTAATATTATTATAATAATAGATAACTCAAAAGTAATATTATTTTAGTAATAAGTAATACCATATTTAATAAAAAATATTGACAATATATTAGAAAATTCCGATATTGCTTATTGGCCAATTTAATACATCTGAGCCACTGTTGTTTACTTTATATCGTATTCATTGTGATTAGAAATTAGATAATAGTAAACATTAGAAATATACTCGAATCTATCGTTTTATACAAAATATACGTAAGTCATCTAGAAATTAATATCTATAAGGATAAACAACATTTTGAAATATTGATCTGATCATTTATTTCTTATTAAATTTATAATCTATTTTACTTTATCGTTCAAACAATATTTGTTATTTTGTGATCGTAAATAAAAGTGATTTATTTATTTACTTATTTATTTATTATTATTATTATTATTAATATTTTCATTTTTTTTTTCTTTTAACAACGATATATCTCTATTTTACTTCAATTAAATTTAGATATTTGATAATAAAAAATTTACATGATCACAAAAAGTTATGTAAAAAGTGTTATATTTATTTTTTTGAATGGCAGACTAATTAATATTAACATACATACACACACACGCACGCATATATATATATATATATATATATATATATAGATAGATAGATAGATAGATAGATAGATAAATATAAAACAATTCGTTAAATTCATTATTTCGAAAAGAAGATTATTATAAAAAAAAGTTATAGACAAACACATTTTATGATAAAAGATTTTTAATAAGGCAATTAAAATATGTTAAATAGTTATTATCTATTCACTATAGATATTAATCTACTCACGTAAATGCATGAGACCATAAAAGAGAAGCAATCATGACGTGGTCACATGTGTAACGGAGCAAGTACGCAAGTAAGCAAGCAAGCAAGCAAACAAGCAAGCAACCAAAGAATCAAATAAGCAAAGAACCAAGCAAGGAACCAAGAGAACGAACGAGCAAAACGAGGAAGGATCGCAGTATTTCATATTTAACGCGAAATCGTAACTCGCCGCGGTTGCCGTTTATTGTTGCTTCCTTTTTTCGATTTGTAATTTATAGCGGTCCTGTTCGCTGCCGGTCGTCCGAACGACGCCGAAGAAATACCTTTTTTCGAATACATTCGAATCTATATGCATGTACACGTGTACTAGTGTGTAAAAATGTCTGTACGAATGTATATCTCCAAGTATTAACGCGTATGTGTATGTGCGCGAGCATACGTACCCATATATATATATATATATATATATATATGTGTGTGGGAAAGGGGAATCATATGCAAAGTGTAATACGTTGAAAAGCTGATGAGTCCGTTTAATAATTTCGATCGTGCCAAAATTTACTCCAAGGAAGTTTTTAAAAAGTTCCGCAGAAATATTAGAATACGTGAATTTACAAATGATTTTTAAAATTGGATACTATTTTTTTTGTTTTGTCTTTTTCATGGAACAAATGACAAAATTACAGTTCGATTGGAAACAAACTGAGATCAAACTAAGCATCAAATTTATTGCTTATGATGATTACAAATATTTTTAATTTATTATAAATGTATTTAAATTAATAATACTTTTTATTATACCTATAAGAATTATTCGTTATTAGGTGTATTCATTTGATTGTATAATGTATAAGAAAATATTAAGTAAAATAAAAATAAAAATAAAATATAATAGAATAAAATAAATAATATCATTTTATTTTAAATGATGAAATAATAAGAAAATATAGAAACAAACAAAATTATTATTATAATAATTATTATATATATAATAATTATATATATAATAATTATATATAAATGTATATATATATATATATATATATATATATATATATATAAACTTAAAATGAAATAAAGATAAAAATAAAATAAAATAAACAAATTTTGTGCGTGTGTGTATGTATAGAAAGAGAGAGAGAGAGAGAGAGAGAGAGAGAGAGAGAGAGAGAGACAAAATATTAATTTTACGAGCAATAAATAAATCAGAAAGGAACAGAGATAGTTAAAGAACGTACAGAATAAAATACGCTGGCTATTTTTACAATCGAAATTTGTTATTTTAATTATCCAAATTAAAAATATTTCCTAGCATATATATATATATATATATATATATATATATATATGTATATATGTATATCGTCTCTCATAAGGAAACAACATTTTCTAACTGGAAAACTAAATTTTCAAAGTTGATATCGAGAAGGAAAACGTTAGGAAGATAATTCGGGGGTACGAATAGAAAGAGACACGGGGACAGATAAAGATAAAAAGAAAGACAGAAAGAGAGAGAAAGAGAGAGAACCTGGTTGATTGGATTAGCACTTAGCTCCTCTGATTGCCGCTTGTGAGTCCTTTGCCATTTCGTTTCGAAGCACCCTCGGAGTTTTCGATTCGAAACTTCAGACTACCCTGCCACCTTCTCCCAATCCTCCCCATTGCCTTCTCACTCTTTCTCTCTCCCTCTCTCTCTTTCTCTCTTTAGCAGAGAATATAGAGAATAAAGATGGAAGTAAAGACGGTTGAATGTTGCCAAAGCCAAATTCTTTCGGATCTAAAAGAAACATCGGAAAAGGAGAAAAAATAAAGAAAGAAAGAAAAAAGAAAGGAAAAAAAAAATAACAAAAAAAAAAAGAAAAAGGAAAAAAAGAGAGAAAAAGAAAATTAAAAAAAATGGTAGCTTGTAATGGCGGAACCACCGGCGTTTATAATCGGCCAGTCAGCCGTCGGCCGTAGAGTTGCTCTCGTAATCAGCGATGCAAACGATCTACGGCAAGTAATAAAAATGGAGAGGGGTATCTATAATGGCGTCGTTCTCTCTCTCTCTCTCTCTCTCTTTCTCTCTCTCTCTCTCTCTTTCTTTGTCTCTGTCTCTGTCTGTCTGTCTTTCTTGGTTTTTGCTCGTAAACGTGTATCCTTGATGAAATACGCACTAATATAACGGAGCAGAAGAGTGAAGACGCTGCTGGAAGATTTTATACTTATTTTAAGTAAGAAATATCTGTGTGTGTGTGTGTGTGTATCTCTCTTTGGCGCTCTCTCTTTCTTTCTCTCTCTCTCTCTCTCATCTCTTATATCATTTACTCCTTCTCTTATTCGAACTCGAACAACTAAAACTTTAAAGTTCGTGTGTCCACGTTATTACATGGTAACGAGTAAAACTTTAATGCCTTACGATCGGACGCTAATGATAATTGTGGTATCCAACATCTACCTTCTTTCAAGTAAAAATATTCATCAATTTACGTATAGTTTTTATTATTATTATTATTATTATTATTATTATTATTATTATTATTATTATTATTATTATTATTATTATTATTATTATTATTATTATTATTATTATTATTATTATTATTATTTTAATTTGTTCATTCTTCGGTTTATATTGGAAAATCGTTTGACGAAATATATGTATAATAATGATTATGAATAATATATAATAATATAATACATATCGGTATCTGATATAATACAGAGATAGATAAAAATATATGTATATATATATATATATATATATATATATATATACATATATATATATATATATATATAGGCGTTCGTTAGACGAGCGTTAATATAGGTATATCTAATATTTAATTTAAGATCCTTTTATAAATTCTAGTTATAGAGAGAATAGCAAAGCAGTCGTTTCTAGAAGAAACCTATCAACGATATGGTCGATAAATAAATAAACACACATATACATACATACACATATATATGGTCGATAATATATACACACACATATATAAGTTGACGAATTAGTTAATTTTAAATTTAAGATCCTTTTGTAATGTGTAAGAGTACAAGAGCAATGTAGTCGTTGATAGACCTGTCCTATCAACGACTATCATGCTCGATAAATTTTCTATGATTTTGATTCAACTGTCAACACTTCGACGATTTTCTTACTTGATATTAGACACTTTAAAGACTTTATTATTCTATCTGTGGTAATCTTGTTGTTCTTTTTTTTCTTTTTATTTCAATAATCCACGTTCTGGATTCCTTAGGGATTTGATATTATATGTGGGCTGAGTTATTTCATAGTATCTTGAAAGACGAAACGTTTCTAACATTTAATATACAATTTAATAGGTAAATGTAGAATACTTATATACATATAAACATTTATATATATATATGTATATATATATGTATATATATATATGTATATATATATGTATATATATACATATATATATGAATGTACATATATGATATGTATATATATTATATATATGATATATTTTGTATATATATATATATATATATATATATATATATTATTTATTTGAACTAATGGAGAAGATGTATTGATGTAATATATTCTACTATTATTTAAACAATAAATATATATTTGAAATTATTGATCTATTATTTGAAAAGAAAAAGAGGAAAAAAAAACGTCCTTATCAAACGACCTAATATTCAAAAGAAACAAGATCAATCAACAACCATTATAAAAATAAACAATAAGTAAAAAACTTTCGTAAAAGCGAACGAAATGTAAATGATCTTTGTAAAAACAAACAAAAAAAAAATTGCTGCAGAACAAAACAAAATGTAAACGACCTTCTTAAATGTAAACAAAAAATATACGAATAAGAAAAATTGTAATAATAATAAGACAAAAAAATATTAAGATATCTTCCGATATATATATATATATATATATATATATACTAACGATACAATAAACGTACTCGATATTATTAATTTATTATTAAAACAAAAAAGGAATTTCAATGTATACAACAATAAGCAATATTACATTTTTCCAATTCATTCGTATGTCTACTATTTGAACAAATAAAAACACAATATTTAATATTATTGATTTATTATTTGAATAAAAACAAAAGCAAAAAGAGGACGAATATAGAAGATAAAAATAAAAACAAAAAAAGAAAAGGTACAAAAAAAAAACATCAAATTTTTGCAAAGAAAGAATTAAACAGTTTGGAACTCATCCGTTCTCGCTTTCTCTCTCATTTTATCATCTCCTCCCAAGTCCGTTCATAGTTCATATATCAAACGCTTAGGAAAGGCGGCGACACATAAATACCTTACGCGGTATATAAAAGGCAACGAAAGGAAGAAAGAGAGAAAGAGAGAGAAAAAGAGAGGAAGAGAGAGAGAGAGAGAGAGAGAGAGTATCTCTGGAGAATATATCCCGCGCGTTGGCAGGCAGTAGATAAAATATATTAACCCCCCTTCGGCTACGATATACTCTAAGAACCGACCACTGCCAGTATGACGATCTATGCACGATTACAACGCGGTCGGATTTCATGAGTTTTCAAGGACATCGTAGAAAAAAAAAAGACAGAAAGAAATACAGAAAAGAGAGCGACAACAAATAAAAAAAGAGAGAACGAAAATTTATGTAAAATTAGAAAATCTTTTTAGATTATATTACTATAGGATATATAAATATATATATAATCATTACATATATATAAATATATATAATTTATTATTATAAAAAATAGAAAATAATATTATAATGATTGAAAATAACAATATTATGATGATAATATTATGTATGTGTGTGTGTGTAATATACACTTATATTTCTATTATATAATATTATAGAAACATAATTGTATTATATTTCTATAATATTATATATGAAAACGCATACATAAGAAATACATATATATAAGAAAAAAGAAAAATAATAACCAAAGAGGACGATAAAAAATAGAAAGAAAGACAAATAAAATTTATGTAAAATTCGAAAATTTTTTTAAATGTTGCAATAATTATATATATAAGATATTATTATATAGATTATTATAATTTTTTTAATTTATATATTATGTATATTAATATATTAACTTTATTAATTAATATATTATATATACATATATAATTATTATATTATTATATTAATTATATATATAGAAAGAAAAAATAATACATAGAGAAGGCGACGAAAAATAGAAAGAAATAGAAAGAAAAAAAATTTATGTAAAAAATGAAAATTTTTTAAAAGAATATTTACAATAATATTTACAATAATATTATAATGATCAGATATATGTAGCTATATAAAGTGAGTACGATTACTGACTTATCGAATGGGAAAGATATGTTTATTTAGAAAGAATTAGAAAGAAAGAGAGAAAGAGAGAAAGAGAGAGAGAGAGAGAGAAAGAGAGAGAGAGAGAATGAAAGAGAGAGGGAAAAAGAAAATGATAAAAAATAAAAAAATGTAATCATTCAAAATGTATATTACAAAATTTAATTATTTAATCGGTACTTTTATTAATTCGTGGTAAGTTTTTTATAAAATAAACGATCATTATATACGAATATTTTGATCGGTATAAATAATTAAGTATCAGAGACGCATTATTTATATTATATAATGATATTATATTAATAATATTTATGACGATTTAAAATACTGACCTAATAAATAACAGGCATTATGTACTTATAATTGTACCATTTAAATAAAATAAAAATATAAGAAGAACGTCCAATCAAACGCGTATAATCGTTAATAAATTTCATGAAGATTTAATGAATAAATAATTATTAAATAAAAAAAATACAAATTATTAAATCATCGATCATTACAACCCAGCATCATATCAAATTGATCGAAAACTTTTATAATATGTGTCATTAGTTTACTTTTTTATAACCTAATTCCAAAATTTTTCTCACTTTTCATCTATCATGTAATCTTTTTTTACTTTTTTTTTTTTGACAATGGAATCAAATTAACTACACAAGATTTATCATATATTATATACATATATATTATATATATATTATATATATATTATATACATATATATATATATATATATATATATATATATATATATGTCAATAGAATTAATAAATATTTTTAAAGGGAAATTTTATAATACAGACCTTTAAATATACATTACTTAAAGATACAACTGCTTTTGCTTGTACATATCAAAAAGTTTCTTGTGTATGTGAAAATGTTGTTTCTCAATATTGGTATTTAAATTAATTAAAATAGAAGTAATTAATTTTATTTGATTATCAGAAGTTCGATCAAAATTTTGATCTGTAAATATTTTATTATATTTTTACTTTGTTTATTAATATACATCAGTGAATTATGATAATTTAATATACTTTTGTTGATATTATATTTACATAATATAAAATATTTAATATAATATAATCTTTTATAAAATATGAATATGTTACGTAAAAAAAGAATCGGACGTAATTAATAAAAACCCTTTCATTTCTCGAATCATTATTACAATCAGCGTAAAATATTGAAAAAATAAAAAATAAACAAATTTCAAAATGCAAACACGTGCTATCGTATGAGCTTGCAATCGAAAAGCTCGTAAAAATAAATTCGAAAAGATATTTAATCGTTGGATAATTATTAAATAAAATGGAAGAAAAGATTAATAAATGGATAATTATTGAATGAAATGAAAAAAAAAAGTCAGAAAATTAATAGACGGATAAATGTTGACAAGCTAAATGTAACATTGAATTAAAAAATTAACAAATAAATTGATTTAATCGTTTTTCTCTAAATGAAAACAATTCGATGTTTAATGTGGTTCGATTAAAATTGAGAAAAAAAGAAAGACAGAAAGAAAGAGAGAGAAAGACAGAGAGAAAGTGAGAAAGAGAAAGAGGGAAAGAGAGAGAGAGGAAGAGAGAAGAGTTAAGCATTCCGCAGGATTGTCCTTATGGTCCTTATGGTCCTTACGGTTCACGTGCGTCTATAATCCTGCGATGTGAGCGTGGCAAGAGAGAAACTTAAAGCGTGCCGCTCGCCATAAGTCATTCGTTGGGAAGAAAGAGGAGAGTGACGGTGAGAGAAAGCATAAGAAGAAAAAAGAGAGAAGAAGAAGAAGAAGAATTTTTTGGCTCTCTTCTCCCTTCCTCTCTCTCTCTCTCTCTCTCTCTCTTTCTCTCTCTCTCTCTCTCTCTCTCTTTCTCTCTCTTTCTCTCTCTTTCTCTCTCTTTCCTTCTATTTCCCTTTTTTCTTTTTGTTTAATATTTTCTTATTATTTATTTAATTTTATTTTAAGCATTATTTATTTAATTCAATTTTATTTACTTATTTATTTATTTACTTATGTAATTATTAATTTAATTTAATTTTTTTTATTACTTATATCAGTTCACTTAGCCATTAATTTTGCTTTTATTATTTATTTTATTTTGCTTTGATCATTATTCATTTGATTTTATTATCGCGTAGTTACAATACACATTTGTATATGTCAATAATACAAAACGAAATGTTGTATTTTTAACATATAATACTCTTACTCATACATCAAGATTATTTTATATTTTATTATTGCCTCATTTTATTAACAAGATCATTTTATCTATTTGTTAAATGAACGTTATAATTAATCAAAAAAAGGATAAATTAATAAAAGAAAACGAAACACGATAAGTAATATAAAAATAAAAAGAAAGCAATTTTACCTATGAATCACAAATGAGATATTTCGTTCGAAATATCAAAAAGAGAAAAAAAGGGGAAAAAAAGAAAAATAAAGAAAAAAGAAAAGGAAGAAGAAAAAAAAAGAAAAAAGAAAAGAACAATGGGAAAAATCTTTTCTGAAAAAAAGAAATAGAAGAAATAGAGAGAGAGAGAGAGAGAGAGAGAGAGAGAGAGAAAAAGTGGTGTTTGAGATCGAATGAGGGGCGCGGAATGTGGAGCGAGGGGTTAAAACGGGATGGAGAAGGGAGAAAAAAATAGTATTCCCTCGTGAGCCTAATCGAACGATCGTTTGTATCGTTAGCAATGATAACTCAGGCAAACGTCTGCCGAGTGCCATTATAAGGGCGACAATGAAGTTGTAGGTTCGATAGTTGTAAAGGAAAGGAGGGGAAACTCAGTGATCGGATTATCCTAGAAACTCCGTGAACAAGGAAATGTGTATCCTCAAGGTTAGGAGGATTCATGTTTGACGTGAAACTATGCCAAAAGGGATACACGACATAAGGCATTGTTAACATCCCATGGGATAAACCGGGATTAAATGCTGTTAGCACGAATAGACTGTTGCCACTTGGTCTAAGTTCGTTTCCATTCTCTGTTGGAATACCATACTTACGATTCTTGGTACATACATAGATACATAGATACATAGATACATAGATACGTACGTACTTACTTACTTACTCTTATTATCCATAGTACGATTTCCTTTTACGACATATTGTAAGCCGCTAGCGTTGCCTTCTTCATTTCGATGTTAACTAACGGGTCTGATCGTTAGAATGCTCACGTAGAATCATGATTCAGCGCATACTCTGAATCATTCAATAATATCATTTTCTAGAATCAATTGTAGACATTTTATAACAATTTTTTTTTTCTTCTTTTTCTTCTTCTTCTTTTTCCTTTTCCTTTCTTTTCTCTTCTATTCGACCTTTTTTCTTTTATTTTCTTTTATTTTCTTTTCTTTTCTTTTCTTTTCTTTTTTCTTTTCAATCGCCATTTTCTCAATTTTAAATAACACCAAGAAAAATAAATATAATTTTGATAAATTTCAAAACATTCGAATGTCAACATTTATCGTTACGATTATTATAATTAATCAATCTTATTTTATTTGTACAGATAGAATTTTTATCAATCGCCTTCACTGTTTCTTTTCTCTGATATTAAAATTTCAAATAAAACTCTAACAAAGAAATAAAAATTATAAGTAAATAAATAAATAAATAAATAAAATATCTACAAAATACGAAACTCCAAATATTTCCTGCACTTAATAAATAGTCAAATAATTATTAAACTACACTTACAACATTATTACACGTTAATTATTAAAAAGCCAATAAGGATCGTTTGATTCATATAAAAAGAAAAAACAAAGAAAAATAAAAAAACGAAATGAAAGAATGAAAAAATTGGAAAAAAATCAATTAAATAATCTCTTTCAGGGTATCGTACATTGATTCCTTCGTACAGTATAGCAAAAAGTTTGGACAAAAAGAGCTAGAAAAAAATAAATGAAAAAGGAAAAGTAAAAAAAAAAAAAAATAGAATAAAAGAAACAAGAAATATGAAGTAAGGTAAAGTATCCCTTCGTTTATTAACTCGGATCGAAACTCAACGAATCGACATAAGGAAGGAAAATTGAGAATCCTCATTCTCTCTCTCTCTCTCTCTCTCTCTCTCTCTCTCTCTCTCTCTCTCTCTCTCTCTCTCTCTCTCTCTCTCTCTCTCTCTCTCTCTCTCTCTTTGCCTCTCTCTTTCTTTCGAGGATAACAAGGCTATGGAGAAGAATATCGAAAGGCTTTGGCGATATCGGCGTCGTCGAGGTACAGATCACCGATCTCTTGCCCAAGGCGGCAATTAAAACCGTTTGTCGTTTCATCGCTGAAGATAAATTCATAAGTAAGGCCCGTGTATACTAGTCGCTATCGGGCGACTCACACATACATACATACATAAATAGATATATATATCTATATGTATATATGTATATATACAAAAAAAGAGAAAGAAACAGAAAGAGAGAGAGAGAGAGAGTAAGAGACAAGTAAAAACGGACTCAGTGAGCAGAACACGTGATTTACATATTCCTTAGACCGGTATACTCTCTTAAGAATCACTATAAATATGCCGAGGGTGGTTTAATATGCGGTAGCCCTTTAATTTATAACAACTTATTAAATAAAAGCCCAGGGCCATTTACGCGCACCGTGTAAGAGCCAGCGATCGGTAACGATAAATAAAACCGATCGCTCGAGTTCGTTCAAATGTTAAATCTCTCTCCTTTATCGATTATCCTACGGAAATATGTATGTATTGGACGCCATTTTCTTTTCGATTGCGATCTGATATTAAAAATTGATCGATTATTTATGTATTCTTCTTATTATATAGATACGTATCGTATTGGCGTTTAACGGTGACGAGTAAGTTTAAAAAAGTATACATATTATTTATTTTTAATATATATATATATATGTTTTTTTAATTTATATATTTATGTATATATATATATATGTATTTATAAATTGAGAGAATAGAATGCGAGAAAGGATTTAAAAAAACAAGATGGTGGGCATGTTCTAACGGTTTACTTTTAATAAAATTATTTTTGATTTTTAACTTATATATATGTATATATATATATATGTGTGTGTGTGTGTGCGTGTGTATGTCTTTTATTAATTTAATTAATAAAATTTAAGTTTCTAAATGTATATGAATCATCATTTAAATAAAACGATTTAATTATAATATATTTCACGAATAATAAAAAAAAAAAAAGGGAAAAGAAAAAGAAATTTCACTTCCATTGAGAATGAAAATTCTAACGCCTAAAATTCTATTCTGAGCAAAAAAAGAACTGATGATTAGAATTGAAACAACGAAGAAGTAACGGCATATCATTTATTTTCATTCGAAAACTTAAAGGACAATTTATTCCTCTTAACTTTATTTTCATATTTTTAAAACGATTTCTATATTTTAAAAATTACATTTCTCGCTATAATACCAGTACTTATAATTTAATTGGTTTTCCATATGGCACTTATATTACAATAAATATCAATGTAATACCGAAATCACTAAATATATCGATATTCGATTTCCGCTTCCAACTATTCATTTCGTCAATTTTTTTAGAATTATCCGATTAAATTTTTTTCATAGAAAATTCTTAATAGAATAATACTATCAATTAAAAATTTTTTGAAAAAAAAAATCGATTTCCTTTTTTATAGAAATTGCTAAATGTATTTAATGGAATTTGTCTTAAATAGAACAATTCTTATTTTCGTGATTTCGTTCGAAGATACCGATACTGAACGTATAATATCGATATTTACAAAAACTTTACCAAATAGGATTTATATGAAAGTAATCTTAAAACAAATATTGGTTTTAATACCAAAACAACAAAATATTCGATTGTCTTAAACTTCTTCAATCTTTTAAAATTATCCATATAATATAATCTATATATTATAAATGAAATTTTTATATTATAATATCATTTACAAATATTATTTAAATTATATAATATTATCATTAATATTACAGATGAAATTTTTGTCGGAGAGGATATTTTTAAAGGGGTTGGAAATATTCAAGAAAAAAAAAAAAAAAAAAAAAAAAAAGAGAAAAAAGGAAAGTGCAAATAGATTTTTTTTTTTTAAGTTTCTAAGTATACATAGATAAAGCAGCTTTTTTTCTAAATAAAACGATTTAAGTAGAAATAACTTCTACTTAAATCTTTAAACAATAAAAAAAGAATAATAAAAATTTCCTGAAAATAATCGTACCGTCAAAATCGTTGAACGTGAGAACGTTGAAAATGTTGTCGCTTCGTCGAGTAATTCGTAGATTGCCTGCGGCCATAGAAAAGCATTTAGTCCACCCCAGGATTCTTTATCCTGGCGCGTGGCTGCATCCTTTAATAGACCAATAGCATTCCGCTTGGCGAAACAGCGGAACGTGCCGACCGGATCTACCTATTATTTATTCTTTCTCTTTTCTACCTACTTTTTCTTTTTTTTTTTTTTTCTTTCCCTCGTCCAAGAGTAATCGAAGAGACGATCTTTCCGTTCGAACGCACACCTTCGTCTAATATCGATTAGAAATGTATGTATGTCTCACCTATGTCTTACAGACGTCACGTGACTAATTGATATATTTCCGTTAAATAATCTCTCTCTCTCTCTCTCTCTCTCTCTCTCTCTCTCTCTCTCTCTCTCTCTCTCTTTCCCTCTCTCTTTCTCTCTCTCTCTCTCTCTCTCTCTCTCTCTCTCTTTGTCTCTCTCTCTCTCTCTCTTTTTTAGGATCGTTTATCTTGATAGAAAATAAATTATTTTCAAGCTTTAAAATATTTCTTTCGAATGTATTTATTTTCTATAGATAAGCATAGTTATTTATTTATATAACTATATCTATGTATCTATCTATCTATCTTCGAAGAGATATTAGATTGTATTAGAGATATAATCTTGTTTTTTTTTTAAATAAATCTTTTTTTTTTTATCGCAACTGGTTATGATTTTTCAATTTGTTTTCTTTTTTTGGCTTCTTCTTCTTTTCTTTTTTCTTTTTTTTTCTTTTTTTTTTTTTTTTTTTTTTTGATTAGTCCACGTATAGAATTTATTTAAATCAAGAACGACGTAATTCGAAGAATTAGATTTCCAGTTATTTAGGAAAGTGTTATTAGAAAATTACAATGAAATGCAATAGCACACATCGATTCGAAATAAATAAATAAATAAATAAATATTTCAATACACACTGATAAGATTAAAACAAGCGAAATATAAAGTAAGAAATGAATTTAAATGGCTTAGATAATTAAATAAAGATATTTGAATGTGATCAAATTTAATTATGAGATTGAAACGAAATATAAAATTTTAATTGAATCTAATAAAATTAAGAAATTATAATAAATCAAAATAATAATTAGAAATAGCATAAATCGATTCCAAAAAAAAAAAAATAAATAAATCGATACTTACAATACACATCGATAGGATTAAAATAGGATTAAGACAAGGTAAAATGTAAAGTTTCAAGTGAATTTAGATGGTGTGATTAGATGATTAGATGAAGGTATTTAAATGTGGCAAATATCGGTTGGAAAGAGGTACTTTTATCACGCACGAAAGGAGTGAGAAAGCATAGAACAAGCGTATCCACATACGCGCAAGCCAATTAAGGGTCGAGAAGAGACGTCTAAATGTGTATATATCTGTATGTATGTCTGTGTGTGTATGTGTTTGTAAATGCCCTTAGGCTTCTCGACGCGTTCGAACTATCGAAATTAATCCTCGCGTAATTCCCTCGAGAGCTCGCTGACAATGAGATGGATACTCGTAACATGTAAGGACCTACACCATATACGTATCTAACTTTTTTTTTTATTCATTCGTTTATTTAATATTCATGTATTTGAAGTCATAAATAAGTGACTACTACGATGAAAAGAGAAATAATTAAATAGTCATATTCTTTTTTTTTTTTTTTTTAATTTTCTTTTCTTTTCAATTTCAATATTCCTAATAAACATAATAAACATGGTATTATTTTAATTTTGATTTATTCTTAATAGTATATTTCTTTAGTTTTCTTTTTTTTTTTTTTACTTAATTATCATCGATTTAAAAATCAAAAATTAATATGATATAATTAAATTAAAGAAATTAGATCATTTCGTTCTTATTAAAAATGAAATCATCCTGAAAGACATTAAAGGCTAACTCCATTGTACACATACATTCCACAGATCACTGTAACTTTAACAACACTTCAATGTTGTTATAAATCTTTTTTAGACAAAAAGATGTATTAGAAATATTTACTTTTAAAATTAGAGATTTGTAAGACGATAGACGTGGAGATCAATCGTTTTAACCACCCCTCAACGAACGTACGAACGTACATATGTACATAAACGCACGTGCGCGTTACACCTTGCGTGAACGCATGGACGTTACAGAGTGGCGCCCTCTGACCTTCTTTAACACCCTTCTGACACACGTGTCGATGGTACACACAGAAAGTGGGCGTCAACTCACGTTCACTATACACATACACACATCGAAAAAGAAGATAACTGTTCTGTAGAAATCATTTTAACTTATTGTGTGTATGTGTACGTATGTGCATGCGCGTATACATGTATGTAGATATATCAGTTTAGGTGTACGAAGCGCTTATTTATGTATATGAAAATATATTAATGTGTGCAAAAATGTATTTATGTGCGCGTGTGTATGTGTGTGTGTGTGTATGTGTGTATGAATATACGTACATACAATATACAAATAAAATTGTATGTATACGTGTGCCAAAGAGAATATGTACAGGAGTAAAGTTTGTGTATATACATGTGTGTGTGTCTCCTTTTGCACAAACGAACATAAAGCGTCAACCCTTACCGAGTGACGCGACTGGCTCCCTCTGTTAGGGTTACACAATCGCGCCCTGATTGATAATTTATACGGTGCGTGCAGGTTATTTGATTATCTGTCCCCAGCTGGGCTCGTATCCACCCCATCTTCTTTTTCTATCTCTGTCTTTAGCTCTCTTTCTCTTTCTCTCTCTCTCTCTCTCTCTCTCTTTCTCTTTCTCTTTCTCTTTCTCTGTCTTTCTCCATTTCTTTTCTTTTTTTATTTTTTTAGGTAATTTTGTTGTTAACTACATACACGTATACAAACATTCGTAAGGTCATACATATTCCTCGATATTTTATATAAAGTTCTTCGATCATTAATAATCGAATTTATTTTGATATTATTTGAAGATTGCGTATAGTGAATTTGTTGATAATGAAAAAAGCTATGACTTTTTGGAAGGGGAAATACATGAGATGTACCGTATTTCGTAGTTGTTTCTTTTTTTTGTCATAATTTTGATCAATCCGCGTCAATCATTTTAATATTTGATATATGTAAATTTTGTAATGAGAAGCTCTGATCCCATATTATATTATTTTAAAATAAATACACATAGGAATATGAAATTTAATGGTGGACAAAAAAATTGTCAACAAAAATTGTTTATTATTTGCAAATTTCTTCGATTGAACTTCTTACATAAGTATGATCAGTTTTTTAAATAAAGTCCGTTTTAAAATGACTGCAAATAAAGATATAATAAACGGTATTACAAGAACATAATAATTTTTTCCTGATTTCTTAACTGGTTATCAACCATTTCAGTTTTATTGTTAATCATATTTGCACTTTTTTACCACATATCAATAATTTACGATGTATATACTGCAATATATAATCCCACCGATTATTGAGTTAGTACTGTTTTATGATATTCTTTGAAAAGATTTTTACTTCGAACACACATCGTACTACATATATATGTATACTACATATGCTCTTATATATCTCTACTTGTTTGTATTTTAAATAAAAATCCTAATAAACACTTTAAACTATAACGAATAAATATATTTTTAATAAAAAAAAATATATATATAGCATTCATTTATATTTTATAACAGCATTATATATTATATATATAGACTTCTCTTAAAATGATAAAAGTCCTTGTCCCATAGCAATACAATTTAATATTTAAACAATAAAAAAAATTTCTATTGGCCACCAAAAAATTATGTATTAAAATTATTAAAAAAATAAAAATGAATAGGAGGCAAATAGAAATTTTTTAAGGACATACCAAAATGTGCATAAAAATTAAATGCAACATATTGTCGTAAGAATATTCCAATTAAAAAAAAAAATTCTAATGTTCATCATTATTCATCATTTTCCTCTTCATTTTCTTTTTCTTTTTCCTTTTTTTCTTTTTTTGATCAATGAAACGACAAAAAAAGTGGTGTATGAATTAGTATGCCTACATATGGATGATAGTAGAAGCTGAATGTTGGGTTACCTCAAAAGAAGGAGCAGAATGATACCAATTATGTCATCAACGTAGCGTGCGCAACCCTCTTTTCTGTTACGTCGCTGTCACAGCATAGTCTTCACCCGCATGTTAACCCCTGCTCTCATTCACCACCCTCGTGTATTTCATGCTACATAATACGACACGTACTCTCGACACAGAGGGAGATTCCTGATGTGGTCTTAAAATCAAGAGAAAAAACATGTAACATTTTCTATATCTCTTCCTCTTTCTTCTCATAATATCCGTGTGATTATTATTCTATATATTTTTATATTAACAATTAATATAAAATATATATTTATTTTATTTGTTAAAGATGAATAACATTATTTAATGTCATTAGAAATGGTAATATACGTACGTCTATATGTATTTGTTAATATGTTAAAAAATTGTTATTAATATTTATTATTTAACATTGAAAAATATTCTATTATTATTTGAAATTTATATATCAATAAAATTTAAATACGTAATATTTTATATATATATATTATATATATATAAAAAATTATATATGATATATATAATTTTTATCCTATTTTATGTATATATATATATATATATATATATATATATACATAATTATTATTTTAAATTATTTTATATTTTAATTATTTTAAATTTACAATACAAGCGAATCGTTCTTCTAAGTCATCGTACTTAACGTCAACTATTCGAAAATGAATAGAATAATAATACAAATATACATAATACAGATCTATAAACAATTTTTTGTTTGGATTATATTAATTGCATTGCTTTTACTTATTATATGCACATTAATGTACTTTGTTATTGGGTAATAAACAATGTTATCAAGTTCGTCAATAATTACTTTAAAAAGACATCAAACGTTGAGCTTTTAATATAATTTTTTAACTAAATCCTTTTATTTCTTATCTTTATGGTTGTTACATTATCTTTTTAGTTGTTATCGACAAACTATGATCTAAATTAATTTCTTTTATAGCATTTTTATGTACAGATCCATGTACTTATATCTATATTTTATATTTTTTAAAAACAATTATTTCAAAAATAAAAACCAACAAAGTTTTTACCGACTGATGAAACAGAATCCTAATATTACCGGCCGATTTTTCATCGATCGATAAAACGAAGATCTCATTTACCGACTTTCTCTCGGCTAACACAACAGGGACTCAATTATTACTGACTGAGTGTTTACCAATCGATAAAATAGTTTCCATTATTGCCGGTTCCAAAATTATAAATACATTCTAAAAATATAACACAGTTATGCTGTTACTCATTTATTAAACATTATTATATTTGTATATATTAGTTTATTATTATTTAGGAAATGTTATACAAACATTCGCATAAAGTCAAATATTTCAATAACACAAAACAGACATCCATATATAGAAAGGAATTTGAATAATACATATAAATTAGTTCTATGAAACGTTAGATATTAATAATTTAATAATTTAATAATATATATATACACACATATATATATATATATATGTATATCATTTTATAATAAAAGAATAATTATTTTGAATTACTAAAACTTTTTATTAATATTTTTTATTTAATATTGAAAAATTGTAATCGAATTTGTATTTAAGGGGAAGATAAATAGTATGATTTTTAATATATATATTCGTCATACCATGAAAATAACAAAAAAAAAATTAAGTTCGATAACTTTTGGATGAAAAATTAGGAAAGTATCTGGAATATATACCGCTTCTCAAAGAATAAGGTTTCGAATAAACTTCTTCAAGATGTCTGCCGTCGGAATTCGAATCTGTTTTTACTTCTTTCGATTTCCTTTCAAGTATCGTTACAGCGATATCGACTATTTCCTGAGATCTATTTTTCAATTTTTTCACTGGTTCACGTAAACCACATTTCTCAAATTCTTTTCTCCTTTCCTCTTTTTCAGCTTTTGCCATTTTGAAAACCTTCGTTTCAACGTCCATTTTCTTTTTGCGAACTCTTTCGAATTTTCTATTCGACAAATCTGATGTAGATTTTTCTCGATTATTTTTTTCATTATCATCATCTCTCGTGCAATCCGACTTGTCGACCAAAATTAGAGCAGTCGACGTTGATTCATCGATTTTGTTATCTTTCAGTCGATTAGTTTCTCTAATGACCACTTTCGATCTCGATCTTCTTCGATCTTCTAATTTGGAATTATTGAAATTATCTCCTAATTCCTTTTTCAATCGAGAAATTGCGATTGGTATTCTTGATCTCATCGATTTTTCTGTTTTATTGGATAATTTTAAAAGATTTGAAATCGTCGAATGAATTTTTGAAAAAGATGACGTTCGATCACTGTTAACTTCTTCGATCTTGTTTTTCTCTAATTGATAAAGTTTATCTTTTAGATCGTTATTGCTTTTCGAATTTTTACCTTCGTTATTGGTCGTCTGCGAATTCGACCATCTTTTAGATTTTTTCATAACCGAGGAAATAAAAATAGCGCCTACTTTTTCTAAATCTTTTCTTTGAATATCCGCCTTGTCATTTTCCTTTTCTTTTCTAACAGATCTTGATAAAGAATATCCAGAAATATTTTTAATCGGTGATCTTTCATTGATATTCTCTTTCAATTTTTTCGATGCGTCGGAATTATCATAGTCGAAAGAGAACACCGTGTTTAATTCCTTTTCCGATTCAATTTTTTCCTTTCGAATATTTTCTTTTCTTTGTGAATATGAACCAGCACTTTTTGGAAGAACTCTCGACTTCGTTTTATTATTTTCATTATTGAAATTCTTCTTTTCGATAAAACACTCATTATCTTGAATTTTCTTAGCCGCCGAATTATTTTCATCCAATTTTATCGAATTTTTATTGACGTAACGTTTCGCCATATTGCCACGATAATTCATTCTATCACGATCGGCACTTTTTGAACTGCCCTTTCTTCTTTCAGATCTCCTTTCAGTTTTGTTATTTGTTTCACGATTAACATCTTGATGATTAAAATTTTCTTTCAAACTTTCGATATTTTCTTGTTTATTCAAGGTAAAATCATTTCTTTCTTGATTAATATTTTCAAATTTATTTTTTATATTTTCATTAAAATTATCGAACATATCCGAAATACTATCTATGTCCACCGCGCGATCGATCGATTTTCTTATTTTTTCGTTAAAATCTTTCAACATTTCGTTATTACTTTCGTTATTATTATTTACAAATGAAAAATCTGTTCTTATCTTGATATCATCTGTGTTATCATTGAATACAGGTTTCGTCAAGAAATTTTCTTTCTTTTTTTGTGGTGAACGTGTTGCCGAAGGTATTCTTCGTTTTCTTTTATTATTATCATTTTTTAAATAATTCAAGCCATCAGGTGATTGAGATAATCTTGTTGTAGATGTCGATTCATTTGAATTTTTGTACGAATCAAAAACTTTTTTTCGAGTCTCGTTTTCTTCCCTTTTGTTTTTCCGATTAATTGCCTTTTTAAGGTAATAATTTGATAAATCAGAATCAACAATGACTTTCTCGTTCGATGACAGATCATCCATAAGATTTCCTTGGCTCCTTAGTAGAGTATTTTCAAAATCAGCGATATTTCGTTCCCATTGTTCAATTTTTTCATTAATCTCTTGATCCATAGTATTAGATCTTTCCTCTAAAAATTCTTTCGTTTTTATTTTTCTCGATGATGTTTTGTTTGTCGATGATACATTGCCTCTGTTATTACTTTTTTTCTGGAATTCTTCCTATTTAAATTGTATATAAATATAAAAATACAATATTGTATATATGTAAATATGAAAACATTAATTTATATAATAATAAAAAAAAAATAAAAAAAAATAAAAACGAAGTGGGATTAATAGACAAAATAGAAGAAAAAAAATATATATAATTAATAAAAAGATATATATATATATGTATATATATATATTTCATTTATTTTTAATTAATAATATAAAATATTATATATATATATATAATATTTTATATAATATTTTATATATATTTTATATTATATATATATATTTTATATTATATAATATTTTATATAATATTTTATATATATATAATATATAGCTCGAAAATAAAGTCAAATAGTACAAATATTTATATGAAACTTTTTTTTATTGTTTTTATATTCTGAAACCACCCTGAAATATTTCTTTACTTATTAATGAGAATATCCAGTATAATATAAAATATTTACTATAGATATTATTAGTTTCTATTAATTTCATCTCTAATTTTTTTTCTTTTTTTTCTTTTTTTTTTTTTTTTTTTTTTTTTTTTTTTCCCCAGTAAAAATTGCGTTTTATCGTATCGTATGTAAAACGTGTCTTATTAACTATTTAAAATTATTATCCTATTTAATTTTATTATTTAAAATTTGTGTATATTAATTGAAACAAACCCGATTTGTTTCTCGTTTCTCATCGAATACTTTCTGAATATTTTTCGATACGGGATCACAACGGGGCGTCTTCCTTTCGCAATATGATTGATTTTGATCTTTTTTCTGTTGAATCGAAGACGAAGGAGATATTGCGTCACATCCGGTGTCCGATAATTCAATTATTTTGCCGACATCTTGATAAACATCCATAGGGAATATTGGATGAGCATTATCCATAAAGAAAAAAAATGGATTTTCAGAGAATGCGTTCATTTTAACTTTTTCTTATTTCTTTCTCTTCTCTTCCTTTCTGGTTTTTTTCTTCTTTTTTTTTATTTTATTTTCAATATTTTCTCTCTCTCTCTCTCTCTCTCTTTAATTAAACGGAATTACGTTACCGGAAATATCTTGATTCGGATGCCATGTTTCCTATTACAGGATATTATTACTATTGAATTTGTTAAATCATTTTGTATAAGCGAAAAAAAAAATTTCGATTTTACTTTTTAAAAAAGGTTATACCGAATGAGATGTCGACTTTTTTTTATCTTCCGATATGAACATATCTCATATCGTAATATTTCTTTTATTCTTCTTTTTTTCTTCATAATCGATAATAATTCTAACGTGAGAGACATCGATAATATTATTCAACAATGTATATATATTATGTGGACCGGAAAGTAATGTCGTTTCTGCGCATGTCGATATTTGATTGTTAAAAATTGTTAAAAATTGTTAAAAATTTATACGTTTGAATTTAATTTAAGAAAGCGATATTACTTTCCGGTCCACCTAATTATATATATATTAACATTTAAATATCCAAAAATATATTCTACCTTATAATTAATTGATTTTAGTTTCTTCTTTATTTTATATTTAACTTTTTTTTTTTTTTTTTTTTCTATGATAGAGATCTCTTTCGATATCAGAAAATACTGCGAAATTTGTTATAAGCAAAGATCATCACGATAAAAATAATATTTTATTTATATAGCAAAATATTCGAATAATTTTGATGAAACAAAAAGATCAAACAAAACAAACGATGTATCTGAAAGGTTCATATTCGTTCTCTTCAAATGATGTTAAAGATAGAAAACAAAATGCTAAGTTAACGTAACGCACGTCGGCATTATGCGTTTGTGACACTAATTAATCATGTATATATATGGTCCTAAGATAAAAACTGACTTTTCCTTTTTTTATTTTTAATAATTCTCTAGAATAACAGTCTCGCAAACTCTTTGAAAACGCAAGGCTGCAAAGATAATAATGACTCTTTGAAACAAAATTTGTTCTTTCATCAGTTCATTCTTCCAGTTATTTTTAATTCTATTATTATTGATTAAATCAATTACAATAATTATATTATCATATTATATATTATTAGTAATAATAGTAGTAATAGTAGCAATAGTACGAAAATGATATAACGTAGATTAGACCTGCAGGATAACCACAAAGAAAAAGGAAACAGCACCGAGAGTTTTATCTCACAGATAATACGTAAATAAATTCACATTAATTTTTAATAAAATAATATTGTATGTAATATATAAGTATTAATTAATTATTGTCTACTTTTTCCCCTTGACAAAATAATGGATAAAATTTTTTATTTATTTTTTTTTTTTTTTTTTCTTTTTTTGTCGCAAATTTATGTACTAACTATAATATTTATCGATTGTATTATTATTCTCTATGCATTTGCGCGTAAATTAAAATCGTATCGATCCTACGTCCTATCTAACGCAAATCATTGAAAGAATCACGTTACTGACACAAAAAAAAAAAAAAAAGATAATTATGAGAGAGTAAAAAATTTACGTTCATTCTATTAACACTAATTCAATTGTTAGGTTAAATGGAAGTACTCTTCACTAATTCAATTGTTAGGTTAAATGGGAGAGAAATATAACCTCAATACAAACTTATATACCGATAAGATAAATTTATGATTTTAGGTACCCTATCGCTTTTCTATTTTATATTTTGTCCATACTTGTCGCTGAAGTCACATACACTCATTCAGAGAAAGATTATGAATATATATATCTGTCGACACTAACGCCACCCTTAGATTTATGCACAGTATTAAAGTGAGCCACGATTAGCCTATAAAAATTGTATGAAACTAATTTTGTATATAAGATTTACATGTATAAAATATAAAAGCTTGTGAGAAGATAATGATAATTCTTTTCTTTTTATTTTTCAAAATATTCAAAAAATCTGACAAATTATTATATTAAAAAAATACAGATATATCTAATAGATTTTCTGGAGTTAAAACTAGCTTTAGAGTTTAGAAGATTTTATTTCTCTTAAAATTCCAAATTACTCCTTCCAATTGTAAGATATAAAATATAATTATACATAAATCTTGAATATTTATATTGAACTACATGTTGTCGGTAAAGTCAATATATGAATTTTGTGAAGAATGTGAAAGTTGTGATGATGTTGGAGAAGGCGTTGTGTGTACCGAAGATGAAAGTGGACTTTGCGTTTGTGGATACGAATATGTTGCTGTTTGCGTATGAGTAGTTGATCTATTTACATTGGATTGATTATTTTGTTTAAAGCTTTGGGTAAATTGGCATTGATTAGTAAATGGAAAATTTAAAGAAGGGATCGAACACGTTGAGGGTGATGACGCAGAAGAGGGAAAGCTTTGACTTAATCTAGCTTTCTTAAAGACATTTAATAGTTCACATTTAACATCAAGCTTGATATCATCTGGAATCTTTTTTAATTCAGGTACTAACGACAACACAAATAACGTGTCTTCGTCCTTTTCCATAGTTTCTTGACTCTTTCCTCTCATTAATTTTTCAGCTACACTTACAAAAAGTTTATCTTCCTCCAACTGTTTCATATCAGATATATTTCTCTTATTTCGAGAACGTGATTTTAGACTAGCTTCCATTTCTCCTTGTCTTTCTGGTTCTTTCTTCACCAACATCGTCATATTCTCTACGTTTTCTATTACTCCTGACATCGGTTTTACAACAGTTTGTAAAAAACTCAATTTGTTATAATACATATACTGCTTTCGATTAGCAGGGGTCCCCGAACCTGACTTTTCCTTTTTTATTTTTAATAATTCTCTAGAATAACAGTCTCGCAAACTCTTCCATTTTCTTTGAAAACGTAAGGCTGCAAAAATAATGACTCTTTAAAACACAATAATAAAAAATAAAATTATTCTTTCATCAATTCATTCTTTCAGCTATTTTTAATTCTATTATTTATCGTATGTCAATATAAACAAAAGATTTTCCGAAGTAATTATCAGAAAAAAAAAAAAAAAAAACAAATAATTCATTATAATATCGAATACTATATTAATTTTAAAAATGTCTCGAAAATTAAAAAAACTTACCAATATTATTTTTCTCTGCATTAGACTTTCTTTCAAATTCTGGGCAAAATTTCCTAATAACTTCTTCCCAAGCATTCTTCTTGGTAATTTTATTTGTATAATCATCACTGGATAATTCCCAAATAGCTGGACGTAATTCAATTTCCGAAATAAAATCTTCAGTATTTATATTATTGATATCTTCCATGTTGTATCTACGTGTTTCTTATAAGTAACATTACCGCGCCACACTAGACCACAAAATACTTGCACAAAGCAACTCGGTGGCGCCACAAAGAGTAACAACGAAAGTTTTTGTATTCAAGACGAAACATTCGATTCAATACATTAAATTATTGTTATTAATTAATTATAAAAATTGTTGTTACATTTAAAAGCACACATACAAAAAATAACTCGATGCTTTTGAATTTTGTGTCCGTCACAAATTGATGATGACAATACAGTAACCTCTTCCACATAAGAGCCACGTATAGTAGGGATGTGGCGCCGCATTGGTGGCGCCGCTAACGCAGATGGCGTATAAAAATTTTTGAAACTTCTGATATGATGAATTTTTTTATACGTACGATCATTGACATAATCTTGTAAAAATTGAAGAAATTTTTCTAAATCAAAATTCTTGTCAAAATATGTCATAGTTTATAATAATGAGATAAATATTGATTAAAAATAACATTAACTTATCTGTGGCGCCACAGATTTACGACGACTTTGTCGAGTAAGAATGTACATTCTATTATCTTTTAATAATTTCCAAGAAAGATTATAGATTCTTCTTTTTCGCAAACGTGATATCAATTCTTTCATACGTTCTATTTTTGTATCTTTTTTATTTATTTGTCGTTTCAATATATGAATTTTATGTTGCAATTTGTCAATTATTAAATCTTTTTTCGAATCGGTAAATTTAACTTCCATTTGTTCCTCGTTGTTTTCTACTTCTAAAGTTATTTTGTTTAATCCATTAGAATATAATTGTGGATCGTCAAAACTTTGGTCTGATTTGTTAGAACATTTGGGCTCACTTCTAGCAGATGTCATAATCTTTTCTTTTTTTAATTTCGACTTGTTCGATTCCAAAGTATCAGAATAGTTTGAAAATACAGATGGAACAGCATCGTGCTTTAAACGTCTGATATATGGATACCAAGCTGTACTAGGACGATGCAAGAAATCTTGCGGCTTGAAATGCGCACTACAAATTCTACTTGCCTTAGAAGGCTTCCAATCTTTTCTATGAACTGCTGTTATCCAAGCTGCGAGTCTATGCTCATCCTTGAATGGAAAACTATAAAAAAAAATACATATATAACAAATATATTATATGTATTCATATGTATAATACGATAAAAATGTTATTGATACTATTCTAAATTAGGTTAGTTCGGTAAGAATAAAGTTATATTCTATTATTTTATATTTATATACGTGTATATACATATATATATATATATGCATATATATATATATATATATACACAATAAATATTGTTTAGTCATTGAATGTTAAAGAGAAAAGAAATAATAATTTAAGAAAAATGATACTTACGTAAAAAATTGAATTTTTTTCTCTTTGGAAAATCTATTACTACAACCATACACACTACACGACGTAGGCATTTTGTTAAGCCGATATTTTGCATTAGTTAAACAAAAATTAAATTTTTTAAAACATCATTTTTAATAGTTTCTTGTCAATTCTTACAAAATTGAACTTTTGTTTTGTCTATCGCTTACAAATGGCGATCTTTCAACTAAAACTACTTTCTTCTTTTAACACCAGATGACTCAGTAGTATTCCGTAAATCATTACTTATATGATAAATATTGTTTAAATTGTTATTTTATATAATATATACATATATATATATATATATACATATATATATATTCATTATTTATATATTTAATAATAGAGAAAACAAATACTTAATAATTACTCTTTTATTTTTATTAATTAATTTATCTTAATTCTTTATCGTTAATTATTTTCGAAGAACTATGAAAATACTTAAATATAATCAATTCGTTAATTGTTTAATTTAAAAATATTATAAATCAATTATAATTTACTTATCAATTGTATATAATTATATTTGTACGAAACAGGATCCGTCGATAAATTTAATAGATTTAAAACAGCATCGATAAATTTTATATTCCGTCGGTAAAATTACTATTATCGATAAAAAATTTTTAATTCTTAATAATAAACAATGTAAAACGACTAATCTACTGTAAGGAGATAAAAGTTTTATTATCAATAAAATGATAATGAAACAAAAAACAATAAATGAACATGATTAATTTAATAAAAAAAATTATCAAAACTTTAATTAATTTATTTATCAATATGTTCTTATGTACTTGATTAATTAATCGTTAAAAAAATATAAAAAAAAAACAAAAAAAAAAAAAAAACAAAAAAAAAATTGATGCGTCTAAAACTTTTGAAAAAGAGAAAAAAAATGGATTTTAAAATCAGCTAATACATCATAACAATTATAGTTACGAAATGATAATTTTTCACGCTAACACGCAATTTGTCGAAATAATGTACTTGAAATAAATCGTTTTAATGAATAAATAAATGTTTTTCTTTTTACCGACAAGAGAAGAAAGTTGATACTTATTGTCAGTTGTGAAGAATCACGAAAAGGATAGAATGTTTGCGCGCGCAGAAATCAATGAGACAAATTTCAAAGCATGCGCCTGTGATATTCCGGCACAGAACACACGTCTGAACAAAGTGTTGAGAGGAAATAAATAATGCGTTGATCAGATGCTGTTAACTGATCAGTGAAAAGTGTGTACATGGTGCGGCTTTCCATTCTTCTTTTTCTTCTTCTTCTTCTTCTTCTTCTTCTTGTTCTTCTTCTCTTCTACTTATCTATCTCTGTTCTGTCTTTTTCTTCCTAATTCTCGAGTTATCTTTCAGTTTTGAAGACTCACAATAAATTACAAGTATCCAACAACGACTCTTATCATGTATCTCTAGAAAGAGAAAAAAGAATCAATTTGATTGATCGTCCAAAGTTTTTAATTTCCGCAATCTTAAAATTCGTCGAACCTAATCATTCTAACTGTACAACAACAAGAAATTAATAAAAAGGAACAAAATGGACGAAAATCTCAGTCGTGGATATGTGCAATTAGGAAAAGCAAGAGGCATGAACGAGTTTAAATTCTCTAATGGATTTACACATCTTTCACCACCGGTCGACAAATGCAACTTAATCTATCTGGCCTTGATACTTGGTGGAATAGGCTTCCTATTACCGTACAACAGGTCATATTAATCATTTTTTATTATATATATACGTATTTTTATAGAGTGAATACATATCATATACATTTCCAGAGCCTATGTCAAAGACCTTCGAATACTAAATAGTATCTCGTGGTCTGACCTTTGAAGAACATAGACTGTAATCGATTGAACCACCTTGCGGAATCAATGAGAGATTCTGAATTAAATTGTCAATTTAACCATGAGTTATTGCAATATGTTCTTTTCTTAGATAAATTTATTTTTTCATGAGAAATTATCGAATTTTATCGATTTATATATGTATATATATAAACTATATATAGTTTGTATATAATTTTTAGATATTATATCTATTTATATTTTTTAATTCAATAATTTTTTTCTTTGTGCAAATTGAATCATTATATTATTTCAATTATTTTTATTTTTTATGATGCAATATCGAATTATATATATAAAATTTTTAGATAGTTATAGCATATCTATTTATATCTTTAATTGATCAATTTGTTACTAGAATTGAGGATTCATCGAATGCTATAAATATATATATTTTTTTTTAATATTTAGGTAATTATAATATATTTATTTATATTTTTTAATTCAATAATTTCTTTTACAACTTGTTGAGCTATTATATTATTTTTTTAAGTTTTATTTTCTTTGTAGTAAAATTTCAAATTTTGTATATATATTTTTTTTTATAATGTGTAAAAAGTTATAACATATTGCTTTATATTTTTAATTTACTAAGTCGTTAAACCTAATAAATAAAATAATGTTAAAAGATAGTTCATATATGCATATCCATATAAAATATAAATATATAATGTAAAAATAAATATACGATATAAAATAATATATATATATATATATATATATATATATATATATATATATAGAATAAATACATAATATAAAATTATAAACGTGTATATATATACATATATATATATATATATAATGTTATATGATATGCCATCATCTTTAATGTTTTTAAAATACAATACATACATTATACCGTAATATGTCATCATATCTTATTATTACAGCTTCATAATCGCTGTAGATTACTTTCAAACAAGATACCCTGGTACGACAGTAATATTCGACATGTCTGTCGTTTATATTACAATGGCCTTTTTTGCAGTATTCGCTAATAATATTTTAGTCGAAACATTGTCCTTGAATATGCGAATAACTTTTGGTAAGGGATATGTATTATATATATATAGGTATATAATACATTTTTATTGAATCTTATTTATAATTATTATCGTTATCGTTATCATCATTTTTTTACCAGGTTACTTGGTCTCGTTCGTTACATTGAATTTCGTTGTAATATGCGAAATTTGGTGGCAAGTATTTGGTGCTGGTACTTCGTACAATATTAATTTAATGGCTGTTGCAATTGTCTCGCTTGGTTGTACAGGTATCGTGTCCAATGTTATTATATCTTATTATAATTACTTTTTAAAATCATCGAAATTATTTATCTCTTATTAAAAAATATCTTTGATAATTAACAGTTCAACAATCGAGCTTTTATGGATATACTTCGATGCTTCCAAGTCGATATACGCAAGCTGTTATGACTGGAGAGAGTAAGTAGATATTAAATTTGAAAAAAGAAAAGAAAAACAAAAAAAAAAAATAAAAGAACAATTAAAAAAAAAAAGAAAAAGACATCAATCGTTAAATATTTTTCTTTGTTTCGTGAAAAAGTACAGAAAAGAAAAATTTGGGAAAAAAAGATCTATTTATTGCTATGACAGTTCAATTCATTTTGCAATGATTAATAAAATTACGAAATTTATTTAAGAAAATTGTTTTCAACGAATTTTTCATATGTAGTGATATTTGTATACGTAGGTGTTGCCGGATTTTGGGTTTCGATTAATCGAATTTTGACGAAATCGTTGCTGAAAGATGAACGTGGTAATACGTCGATGTTCTTTGTATTGTCGAATTTGACGATATTAATGTGTTTCCTGTTACATCAAATTGTACGAAAGTCTGATTTCGTACAATTTTACATAACACTATGCCAAGAGAGAAATCGTATTACATTGGAACCAACGGAGGACGTTGGCCTGGTAATCGAGTGATTTTACACAATACGTTGTTAAACATACGTAACGTTGACAATAACAATGAGAGATTGAGAGATTAAATGATTTCATTCAACAGATGGATCCGCTTGACCAGGTGGGTGACCCAAGTAAAGGTCAATACGGAATTTTGAAAATACAAACAAGTCCATTGGGAACTGATTCTGCCAGTGCAAGTACAGATCTAAATGGTAATATATTTTTTAACATCAAAATATTATTGAATTTAATTTTCTTCCTTTTCTTTTCTTTCTACGTATTTAAAAAGGCAATTTTTTCTCTTTTTTTTTTTTTTTTATTTTTCATTAATGTTATTACAAATTATAATATTTATTTATATTTTGTATATATACCGATTGAATAGTTCATATCTTTATATAAATTATTTCATCGAATTTTTTGATTAATTCGTAGATTTGATAGATATTAAAGAAAATATATATAAAGAGAGAGAGAAAAAAGGAGTAATATTTTTAGTAATTTTTAAAAAATTATTTTTATTCCTTTTAGGTACCGGACAATATTCAGCATTCTCCTTTAGTAATCCCGTTTATGAGCCTAGTGCACCTTCTGGGAATCCTCCAGGAAGTGCTGGTCCAACTTACAAAGTTGAAGACGTTGTGGTGATGAGAGGCTCTTACGCTAATCAGAATAGCAAGCCTTGGTCTGGTATTAAAAGTAAGTTTTTCATTCACGTCTAATTGTAAGATAAAACAATATTTGTTTAAATAATTAATTGAAAATTGTATACGATAAATATTCTGGGCAAATTTTTATAAAAAAACATTTTTTAAAAATTCGACTCGAGACGTTACTTTAAAGACCGACGATCAATACTTAAAATTATATCCACCATTTTGAAATTTATTAAATAATATATTTAATATCTATTAGATAATTGATATCTTAATTAATAATGTATTTGATATCTATTATAAAGGATTTTTTTCTTTTCTTTCTTTGTTTTTTGATTAATTTTGGTAAAAATCGATCCGGTCATTTTATTAAATTTTAACGTCAAAATATTTGCTATAAAATAATCGCCATTTTGAAAGCAATCAAGCAATATTTACTTTTTCTTTTCTTTTTTTTTTTTTTTTATTAAATATAGAAAAAATAGATCCATGTCATTTCGTTAAATTTTAACGTCAATTTGCTATGAAATGATAATCATTTCGAAAGTACGCGAGCAATATTTTTGAAAGAACAAATCGTCATTTCTTTTTCTTTTTTTCTTTTATTACTTTTCTTTTTTTGAAATTAATAAAAACTCTTTCGTTTGAATTATTTTCAGGAGGATTATTGGCAAGATACGAAGTCTCAAAACTTATTTTCCCATACATGGCTAGCATCGGAGTTGCATATTTCGTAACTCTCTGTTTATATCCAGGAATAGTGTCAGAAATAGTATCTTGCAAATACGAATCATGGATGCCGGTCATTTTGATGACAGCTTTCAATGTTTCTGATCTCTTTGGCAAGGTAATAAACAAAGATAAAATTAATATAACAATAGATAAAGAAAAAATTGTAATGAATTAAATTAAAAAAGAAAAAAAAGAAAAGAAAAATATTCAACTTATTACACTTCATTTATATCCAACAATTAAATTACAAATTTAATATTTATTATTAACTAATAAATATTAATGAAATTATATAGATAAAATTAATGCGTTATTATATTTAAAATTAAGATTCATTTAATTCTTATTTAAAATTGTTTGTTAATTATAGTTAAATATATATTTTTTATCTTTTTTTTTACAGTTATTAGCAACAATACCATATCAATGGAAACGTACTCATTTACTATACTTCTCGAGTGCAAGGATAATACTGATACCTTTGTTTTTGTTATGCGCTATACCAAGAAGCGGTCCTATATTATCCGACGAATGTTATCCATTAGTGTTTTCCTGGCTGCTTGGTTTAACAAATGGTATTGTTGGAAGCATACCAATGATTCAAGCACCTAGCAAAGTACCAGAGGAACATCGCGAGCTTGCAGGTATGAATTAATCACAATTTTAAATATTATTTTTTATTAACAGATACGTAAATATAAATTATAGCCATATAAGCTATTCATTATACCAATATTTAAAAAAATTGAGATTTAAATAGATTTTACTCTTAATATTTATAATAATATATCATTACGTAATATAAATGATCAGTATTACATAGATTAATAAAAATAACTATTAATATTTTAATTAAATATAATAATTCGTCAGTATTTTAAATAGATTAGTATTTATAATAAAAACGGAGGCAATTATATTTATAATAATCGCTTATATTACGTACTGATATTTCATAATAAATATTCACATCAAAATCTTCATATATATTGATCATTTATTTATCAAAATGCTTAACATTAACTAATAAAAATATTAATGAAATAGATAAAAGTATAAATTATATACGTGTAAAATTAATTATTAAAATTTAACTGATTATTCATTTTTTTAAAGAGTTACGAAAATAATTCAAATAAAATAATCGATTCGTTGATTGCTTCATTTTAAATATTATCATCGAACAGTTATGTCTATTTATTAATTTTAATGTAATTATTGCTTTCCAATATTATTATGTCTGTAAACAATTACCACATTTTTCCCCCTGATAGCAGGCAATGTATGCATACAAACATTTTAATCTAGCATAAGGGGTTCCGGGCAGAATATAAATTATTTAAAAAAAATTAAATATTTAATATATATTAAATATCTTCAATATTTAATATATCATAATATTGTTGGAGTATGAATTATTGTCTATCTACGAGCACATAAACGATATATAAAAAAAATTACAACAAATAAATAAATAAACATAATTGATTACTTATAATCTTAAATTTATTAAATCGTTTTATCGAATAAATTTAAAAAAGAAAAAAAAACGAAAAACAGAAAACAATCGATTAAACAAAACAAATCGAGAAAACAAATCAATTAAATTAATTCTTCTTTTTCTTTTATTTTATGTATTATACCAGGCAATATAATGACATTATCATATATAACGGGCTTAACAATTGGCTCATTGGTAGCATATTTAATGGATGCTTGCTTTGGTCCGCCGTTCCAAACGAAATATTTATGCCCGAAACCATGGAAACCATCGACGACGCCAATCACTAACACAACCATAAATATTATAACAAATGTCATGTCTTCCACATTACCTACCATAGAAAAATCAACAGCGTTACCTAAATTAAAGACAACTGCTAGCATTCTAACAACTGTATTGACGAGTACTATGTTAACGAATAGCACAATTTACACGGACCTTCCGACGACAATCTTACCGAAAATATTAGCCAATGTTACGACCTCGGCCAGTAATGCGATTGTGCAACACTAAAACGCGCACGTTTGTGTACTGTGTGGAGTCTGGTGTTTTACTTATTTTCTTTCCTCGTAAAAAAAAAAGAACAAAAGAAATAAAATTCGTGAACAATGAATAAAAATTGCGCGAACATATGACATTCTCGTAGAACGAAGAAAAAATAATTAGAAGATATTCGAACTAAATAAGAGGAAGGATTAGAAAAAGACGATGAACACGTAATCGATCATTTAGATGATTTTTCATAATTTTTCTTCTTTTTTTCTCTTTTCTTTTTATTTATCATTTTGTTAGATCTCATATCATCAGCTTAAGAAAATAAAAAGAAAAATAAATATTCTCGAAAATCTTATTGATATTGAACGATGATAAAAATTGTTTATTAATTAATTAACATGTTTATTTTTAATGTAACGCCAGATTAAACACACATACAAAAAATAAAATCAAACTACTTGAAATATTATTATCTCCATAAGTTCGTAGAACATTGTTTGAGTCTATTCTAAGTCAGGGATTTAAACCTATAGAAATATTTAATAATATTTTAACTAAAAAGGATAAACTTGTTAGAGACTGATAAGTGTGATTTTATGAATTTATTGTTCCGTTAAAAAAAATGTCTAGCATCAAATGACAACTTAATAATATTTGTTTGTTTTGTTTCTAAGAAAAAAATATTTATATAAATTTAAAAATTAATTAATCTAAATATGTTGTTGATACTTCGTTAACACGTTGAATGCCACTTGTATTTTATTTAAAATGTTTCTAAAATCGATTGAATAATATTAATTAATTTTATTGTTAGTTGTTATTTAGTAGATAATATTCGTTAACCAAGAAAAGAAAAAGAAAGAAAGAATACTGTTAATAAACGATAATGATCGGTGATAAGTAGTGTAAGATCTAGTATATCTTTGTTTATACAATAATTAAAATTTTTATTTTAAAAGTGGAATAAATCGATTGTATCAAAAAGAAAAGAAAAAAAATGAAATGTTATTTTAAAGAAATTATTTTATCAAAATAATTGTAATAAAATTTTGGTATATAAAAACGAATTAAAACTATCGAACATACATATAATCGAATACTGTCTGATTGCATTAAAAATATATATAATGTGATCTAATAATTATTTATAATAATAATTTTCAAAATTGGCGATCGATTTAATAATAAAAATAAAAACGACGTATTCCACTCTTGAGATAAAGAAGATAGCAAAAAAAAAAGTAAATAAATAAATAAATAAATAAATATAAAGAAAAGACATTAAAATTATACAATTCACTTCATTAAAATCGGCAATTGGCATTCAACGGTATATAATTTATTAGCCTCTGCTAATAGACAATGTATGAATTTATACATTTTCGTTTATCACAAAAGAACTTAAAAACTTGATGAATCAATAAAGCGCAAATAACTTGTCGAGTATCAAAATCGTAATGGAATACGATTTCAATGACATAACAAAGGAGAGAAAAGAAACAAAAAACAGAAAAAAAACAAGACAAAAAACTCTTCATGTTAG